>NW_007577909.1:308808-376394 GCF_000690725.1 Stegastes partitus
GGACTCCAAGCTGATAAAAAGTAGCTGCTCTTTTGCTGTATTATAAGCAGCGTTAAAATATTAATTCCGTTTGTGACTCCTCACTGCGTCTGTTTGCTGCTACCTGGTGCTGACGCGCTGGAAAGGAGATGCTCTGTTGGCTGCACTCCTGTCACAGCAAAGTTCAGGTGTTTTAGAGACATTGTGCTTAAACGCTTCAGTTCTGAACACTGATGCTCCCACAGCAAAGTCAGTGTTCACCGCTGTGCTTTGTCTTTTATTTCCCACAAGTTGAGAACGTACCTGGCCAGTGTGCATGCAGAGACTTGTGCAGATTAGAGGGGGAGAGTGTAACCCAAGTTGTTTTCTGAAGCTACAATTTACAGATGTTTCCAAAACACATCACATGCAGACTGTTTGTAGATGCTGCAATTTACAGATGTTCCCTAAATGCCTCAACGTTACTCGGCGGCTGTGCACACAGAAGCCACTAGTCCCCACTCAGTGACTACAGAGATCAACTTAAACCAAAGACTAGTTAGTTTAAAAAGAGAAAAGTAAGATATTCTAATGGAAGATTTATTAAAGCTGAAACTGAACCTGGAGATAAAGGATGCTGTCCTTCTGAGAGGGACATCATATCCAAAAATGCTTTGAGGCGTAATTCTGGAGAATGTAGACGGATTGTGCTTTTGGTTGTGTTAACGTGGTGGACATGGTAGATTTATGTGGGTTTTAAGCTGCAGTAAATGTTATTTAGCTCTGTGAAAAGCTCAAAATGAACTGCATAACCTTACGATAAATGTACAGCATGCCTGCATGATGGCTAACTCTGTTTGTGGCACGAGTGTTGCCGTTAGGTGACGGCAGAGTTCCTCCTCAGTCAGCAACAGACGCTCATCCTCTGCAATGTTCTTCTTTTAGACACCGACTCTCGCTGGGCTCTCTTTTAATACTATTACCAATAATTGGAAATATCTACTCCTCAGTCCACCGCGGCAGCGACTCGAGCCTCAGCGGTGGCTCTAATCTCCAACCCCCCGGCCTGACATCTACCTATGCACAAACTCTATTTACGCTGGCATCCACCCACACACACGCGCATGCGGCCGTAACAAACACATGCACAGCAGTCATCGCCCATGCAGCAGGACATACATCAAGACCACCGTGTGGACATCAAAGATCAAATTACACCTCCCAGTATGAGACGCATTGATAACCCCGATGTCAGTAGGAATCCAATCAAAATCTAAATTGTGCCCCACTAAAACGGCCCCCTTGATTAGTTCTCCAATAAAATCCATTTCCTGCCCTCGTGCCTATTTTAGGGAGTTTATTTCCCCTGTGGTATCAAGCAATAGGCCCTACCAGGGCTTCCATCTCAGAATGCCTGGTGTGATGTCTGTCTGTCTGGAGTGCTTTACAGGAGCTTGATGCTTGTGTCTGCCCCCCGACCATTCCCAATGATTATACAAGCCCTACTGTTAGCTTTTCCAATATTCACCGCTGGCTCAACCTTTTGTGTCCACCCCTAGCAGAACTAAATGGGCAGTGCTTTCAGAAAATTGTGGCACTTTTTTTTTTTTTTTTTAATCTCACAGTCCTGAATTGTGGCGCTATCTTGCAGAGAGGCAGAGAGAAATGGCACAGATGTAATACAGATCCATCTAGTCCCTCTATCACCGTGATTCACTCACCTACAAAAAAAAAGTCTTATCTCCTGATAAGTGGTCTTATATTTCAAAAAAGTGAACAGAAGTTATGTCCTCTTCTGTATTATCATTATTACATGCTGCAAGTTTTATGTAAATCCCGCCGTGGCACTTTGAGTAATATTTCTCTTTGATGTGTTTTCAGTTTTTATTGCGCTCACCTCTTTGTTAGTCCTCTGGTGTCGACATTATACGTTCCCTGGAGTGTGCATTCGCCACTGATGTTTCTCTTTATTCCTGACTCTATAAATTGCTGTTAAGCACAAATTATGTCTCGAACATGACCTCAGAGCAAAGAATTGATGGTTCAATCATTCTTTTTTTCTTCTGAGCGTAGAAACGGAGACTTCGGGAGTGCTGGAAGAGAAATAAGTGACTGTTGCTGCTTCACTGTAGGCGCTCCTATAGCGTTTAGTTCAGGTACGATATATGGAATACAGTTTATTGTCGGCTCTCTGTGCTATACGTTGCACAGAAACATTAATTTGTTTGAGTTGAGGCATCAGGCGACCCAGTGGTCGAAGGGGCTCTGCACCGACTTTTAACACAAGTCCAATTTACTCATCACAAGAGCTTCTCCTGAGCTGCAGGAATAGTTGTGTAATTGCCTGTGTGACTCAGTGGCCCTCAGAGCTCAAACGCAGACTAAAAATATTCAACAAAAAAACATGCGAATCAGAGGGTTTGAAAAAAGTGGGCACTCGAGGCTAATTCATGGCATACATGTGGTGGAGAGCACGGCGGTGATGTGAAGGTTGGAGGTCCGGATGAACTCCGGGTTTGACTGTTCACGCTGGAAGAAGTGTGTTTGTAGCGTGTGTGTGCTGCTAAGTGGTCGCACACACTTTTTTTTTTTATGTTGTTCAATCAAGTACAAAGAAGACTAAAGAAGTCTTCTTTCGGCGGTGCGTATATAAAGCTGTTTATCTCCAGATGCATACGTCCCTCTATTGAGAGCTGAAGGCTTTAGGGAGCTAATGAAAGCTGCTATTAAGTGGCATTATGGGAACTGAAAGATGCAGAATCTTTTCTCCACATATATGTCTTTTCAACGATGCTTTATATAGTTTTTTTTGTTTAATGTGTGTTGTGAGTCATCCTGTTTTATTGGTGCTAAATGTGTGCATGCTTTATTCCTTTCTCTCCCTTCTAGTCGGTTTCAGTGTTTGCAGTCAGAGAGGCTACATAACATTTTTGTAATAAAGGAAAACACGTCAGCTTCATAACTTTATTCATTTTATAGCTATTAACATGATTTGGATGTAAGAATGTTAGTTGGGAATCATCACACATACGTTCTGTCTGTACAATCTGTTAAATACTCTTAATATGCTTCCAATATGTGATCGATTTACCTTTACTTTGACTTTTTAAGAGTAAGCTGAAGATTGTTTTTAAGTCAACTGCACTCTTCTTCACTTAATTTTAAATAGTTTTTCAGTTTTAATTAATCATGTGCTCTTTATCCAACTTAATCCTTACATTTTTCATAATTAATCTAATTTATTCATAGAATTTTGGTTACATGTTTTATCGTATATTATTTTTTACATTCGCCTGTAAAGCTCTTTGAATAACCTCCGTGTACGATAAGGTCATTTATACCCTATATGTCAAGACCCAGATTAGAATCCAGTCCAATTCTAGATTGGTCCGCACCAAATTAGATTATTAATAAGAATAAAAAAGTACATATAAGTTGGATAAGGTGCACATGATTAATTAAAACTAATTGGCTAAAAAAAAGACAAGCAATGAGAAAAACAGCAACATGTAAGTGATAACAGAACAAAAATAATTTAAAATTAAGTGACGCATTTATTAGTGAGATGCATTAAAACTGACTTTAGGGGAGAGAAAGGAATAAAACATGAACACATTTAGCACCAATAAAACAGGATGACTCACAACACATTAAAAATAAAAGAAAAAACAGTATAAAGCATCGTTGAAAAGTCATATATGTCGAGAAAAGATTCTGCATCTTTCGGTTCCCATAACGCTACGATCCAGAATCGGGCCGGATTCTAGTCTAGGCCTTGATATATTTTATTTTGAAGGATCTCTTTGTCTGTGAACGGCCTTTTGCATACAACACAGGTACAGTAGTTTGTTTTACGTTGCCCATAAACTGTCTGTGAAGCTGCAAACAATAAGGAGCTAAAGCCAGCGTCTATAAAATAAAGGTCAAGAAACGTCCAATGGAATCATTTCAAAATAAAACGTTAAAAAAATAAAATAACTCTTATAATTCAGAGTTACTTTTGGCAAGATGAAGTTAATTTGCACACAGCTCTAATATAGCCTCTGAGTGACCCTTTTGTTTTTACTAGCCAAGCAGTAAAGGGTTAAATGCCACTAATCCTCCATCTTCTATAGAGCAGTGATTTATCATTGGACTTGACAAAAGGTGATTTGTTTACTCATAGATCCGCCCCTTTAGATATACATCCTGCTGCCCGCTCCAGATTCAATCTCCCTCCGTCTGCTGGAAGTGTGTGACGACCTGACACGCTGACATGTGGGCGTAATTGTGTGTCACGCATATAAAGTTTACTAAAATGGAAATTGACCATCCTGGGATGTTTTACAGCAGAATTACCTAATTTACTGTATTGACATTATTGACCCCGTTACAGGCTGGAGAGGGGATTCTGGTGACCTCAGCCAGTAAACACATTGGCTGGGATCAATACGACAAAGTCAGAGTTCACTCGGCTCCCCCCGGCCAGGTTGATTGCAGAATGAACTCCATTAAAAGTTTCCAAGGCCCAAAAGTCAAACATCATTTGGCTCGGATGTCAGAAAGCGTCTGCAGGAAAACCCAAAGACAGGCTGGCGCTGATGGAGTTTGTTTTGGGGGCTTTAATTGCAGGTGCGCCGGTGCCAATAACTCAAAGACTTGTACGCCGGGGGCTGGTGGAGGGAGGAGGTGGGGATCTGTGTTTGAGATTAAAGCGGAGGGACAAAACTTCACTAAACCCTGTCCGAGCTGCACATTTCTGGCCCGCTGACATCTGCCTCTCCATCGACAGCTGTCCTCTCGGATCCGTCGCTGCCGCACGGCGCCGAGCTCCGATATCCAGTCGATTCTGGGCGACTCGGCGCTTTGCTGCTCGTCGTCATCACTCTTCCAGTAGAAGTTTTTGGGTGACACCTCTCTATGTGAGGACACCTGCCACCGTCATTACTCTAATTGTCCGTTTTGTCTCCTGAATGAAGGGCACACAGAATGAAATTAGGCACTCGAGTTGCCACCACAGTGTTGATTCAATTCAGTAGTCAGACTTGGGAGGTCTACAGTAATTGCATTCACAAATCGAGCTCCCCCCCTCCCTCCTCTCCCTCCCCTCCCCTCCTCTCTCCTGATGAAGGCAGCATTTCTGGAGCTGTCCCTCCTCCTCTTCCTCCTCTTCCTCCTCCTCCTCCTCTCCTTCACTCCTCTCCTGCCACTATTCTTTCCTCTCTTCCCTCCACCAGCCACAGTTCCACACTCTCCTCATCAGTCAGCTCACCCACTTCCTTCTTCTCCAACTCTTCTGTCATCCCTTCATCCCCCCTCCTCTCCTCTCCTCTCCTCCTCCCAGCCAAGACTCACTTTCCCCCCTCTATTTACCAAGATAAAGCCATAATGGCTCTCTTTGTGCCGCTGACGGCCACTCAGCCGTGGCAGCCCAGTCAACAGATAAATATTTCTTTTCTCCGTTTTCCTTTATCACTGGCGGGCTTCAATTAGCACAAGTTACAGTCATTTAATGAATGTCCTCTGTGACCTTTGCTGCTGCGCTCGCCCTCCTTTCAGGGATTTGACTAATTTAACTTTGTCTGAAAGGTTTTGCTCTTGCGCTGCCCGTGGATGTAGATGTGTGTGAGGTGGTGATGGTGGGATTCAGGATGAGGGGTGTGACATGTTTTGTTTGCTGACTGATAAATGGCTGTATAATGTTAGCAGATAAAGGTTTACAAAGGGGGGACGGGGGCCCCGAGTCGGGATGGGAGGAAGCTAGAAGTGTACCCCGGCCCTCCCCTCCCGTAAGCTGTCCAAAGCTGTGACATGTGGGCCGACACTCTGTCCCTCTCTTGGTTCCTCTCCCTCCTTCCCTCCCCCTTCGCTCCCTCTGTAGATAGATATTTTTATTCCTTGGCACCTCCGTGTAGATAGGCCATTGGGCTCCTGTCTGCTGGGGCAGCTGGCTGGGGGTTGGAAAGGGATGAAGGATAACTAGATTCAATCGGGCGTTGCAAATCAACTTTTCCACCAGCATCCTGGGAAGACCTGATAATACAGGTTTCTAATATCTGACCTGTCTGGCAGAAAAGGAGTGAGTGAGAGGAGGAGGAGGAGGAAGGAAGGGGGGAGGGAGAGAGAAAAAAAAAAGATGAGAGCAATGGAGGCAAGAGAGAGCAATGAACACATTGATTTGATACGGCTAATAGTTCTGCAGTTGATAAGCACACTGGCGCCAGTCACAAAAATGAAAGGCTAGCAACAGAGTGAAATAAATTGGGTCTAGCTTTTTTGTCTCAGTCCCGTCAGAGTTTGGACATGTATCAGAGGGCTCTGGCAGACAGGGCATCAGCAAGGTTTCCTGTTTGTGTCTCTCCACCTGTCAGCCTTCATCCACTCCCCAATCTGAATACGATTTAAAAAGAAAAAAAAAAACACATTCAGGGCTGCTTATGTGAGTCAAACGAGGAGAGAAACAAGACGGCGAGCGTGGCGGTGTGAAGCTGCTGCTGACAATATGGCATCACTGTATGTTCACTCCAATTCACTTCTATTTATTTAGTGTCAATTCACCACATGAATCATCTCGGAGCATTTCACACAGTAAGATCAAGACTTATATTACAGAGAAACCGAACAAATCCATCCTTTGAGCGAGCGCCGGGAGACGATGAGTTAAAGGACACACTTTCAAAGTGCGGCTTAATTAAGACGCGTGTCACATTTTACACATTTCCCTGATTTTGACAAGTACGACAACGAAACAATCGTACGGGCTCGCTCACATAACGGCCAGAGAGGATGTGAAATATGGTTTCTATGAAAGGATGGAGGAAAAAAAACATGTAAACATCTGCATAATGGAATTTCTTCTATACAAAGAAAATGAAGAAAAATGCTTCTGTGGACGTCAAAGTAAAGAAAAAAAGCAAAAAAAAGCTTGAAGTTTCTCAAGTCTTTGTTGAAGCTGAGCTCAAACCTTTAACTGTATAAATGTGAGCTTACACGTGTTTTGTCCTTCAGAACCGGACGGGTTGCATCAGTTGTATCATGCAGGATACATTCAGGCCACAAACCCTCTAGTGGGCGTCGTAGTGCTGCAGCGTCCAGTCGACGAGTCGGTCGGTTGGTCGATATGCTCACATCTGGTCACATTTTTATTGTTTGCACGACCCCTCTTGGTATTTTCGTAGTACATCAATAGCCTTCAAGGACTCGTGCATTATTTTTGGTGGACTACCCCCTTTGTTTTACCTAATGGAGACTGCTAGACCTAACTTCTCTGAGTCAAACTAACTGGCATCGTGTCAAAGACGTCGCCTGTGTGGATGCATTTTGTTCAAGCCAACGGCCAAACAGTCGAGACACTTTAGGAAAAGCAGCTCAACAGCCAGCGTGGCACCATCTAAAAATGGTAGAAGAACTTGTCTGCTTCTTGTTCCTCAGTATTTCTTCGTCATGAGTCCATATAGTTCTATTTTCAGAACTCTTATATATATATTTATATATGTGCAGCTGCATGCCGGCCAGCTCTGCTGTTACAACTGAAGTATAAAATAACGAGGTTAAAATAATCGAATATGCTGCAGACCAGAGTGCGTTCACACTCTGACTTCTGAGTTACAGCAAACACACACGTTAACGCTAAAACTTTTTCAGTGAAGGTTCCAAGTTCTTGTAATCGTGCTTCACTGTTAAAACACATGAAATAAAGATGTGATATTAACCGGTGTCAGGACTCAGGAGGACGTACGGGCTTAATGCTGTTTCGACTGGACGGAGTTAGTTGTGCAGGATCCAGCCGACTCAGCTTCATGTGTTTATCTATAATTTATTTAGGCTAATAAGGCTAACATGCACTCAGTGGGCTGTGCAGACTTCTTCCCCTCGTGGCCGATTGATTGGTTAAAGAGTACGATTTTGGTCGACTAAGATCTTCTTTGCTTTACTAGAGCCTGAGTTAAACAATCTTTTATTGACAAACCTTTATTTATTATATACTTTTGAACACTTCTTTCTCTCATGCAGGTCTGACATGATGCTGACGGCTGAAGAACCAAACAGATACGGACCTCTCCGAGCCTCCCTGGATCACGTTTGCCCCGACAGACAGACTGGGTCGGGCTCTGCTGAGTCCGTCCGGTCTGCAGTGAGTGTGACAGTGCAGACGCTGCCACTCTGACCTTTCCTGATGCTACCAGCTAAGACAGAGCCAATACAAGCGCTAACGAGACACTGACACGGCCTGACAGCCAGGGGCGGCACGCAATTATTCCAGCGAAGAAGGCTGCATGTCGGCGCGTGCAGGTGAGTGTATGTGTGGTTCTGAAGCCTCGGAGAGCGAGTCAGAGTGCACGCCTATGTCACCGGCTCCTGCAGGTCCCTGTGTAGTAAAAACCCCACACTGTTTTCTTCTTATTAATGATTGATGTGCTGGAATCTCGGTAGAGTTACCCTGTCAGATCCAAACACAGGTGAATCTCATCAACACGGACCCAGTCACCCAGAAGGCCTGGTGCTGGCTTAGGGTTTCTGATCTCAGAATAGTTTGGCCTCGTCTGCTTCTGGGATCGCCCGATGTGACCCATTTATCGACTTTGTTGTCAGCGGTGTTGTTTGAACTCGTGGTTTTTGCCATAAGCGTTTTTTTTTTCTGATTTAGAGAATAAAGAGCGATGCATAGAGCCTCGCTGTACCTGTGTTGGATGTGAGTGGTGGGGTTCTGGTTTCTATCCCTGTTGGACTCTGACGTCACACGACTGCTGACAGACTCATCAGAACTCGGGTTTTGCCTGATGTTGGCCGTTACACTTTTTGTCAGAGGATTATCTCATAAACAGATGATTAGATTTGTCTTCATCTGATTAACAGCAGTTAATTAGCTGGATAAGGTACTCATCCGTGGTCGTGTTGTTCTTCTGGAACATTTCAGATGAGGTGACTTTGAGGATAGTGTCAGTAAATCAATTAAGTCCTCAGTCGATAAATTAAACTGGCAGAAGATAATAAGAAGTACTGTATATACACCGGTGCATCACACACTCCTGAATTTGACTTTGACAAATTGATTGAATGATTAAATCCATACGTTTAAGCAGATGACGGTATACGAGGCCGCCGTGCTTATTTGTATTGTTTGTTTCTAACTTGGTCCTCACTCAATACGTCCAAGGTTAATAATAGCAGCAGCACTCAGAGAAATGTGATTACAGTTACATGTGATGCTGTGAACAGGAGCACAGAAACGTTGATGACAGTATTTTTTGTGTTAATGTGAAAAAAGCAAAAAAACCCATTTGAACATAGTCCAATCTGAAAGAACGGACGCTGGCATGACAAATCCAGAACACGGGTACGTTTGACACCGGCTGCCTATCGCGCTCTCTCATCTGTCAGGTCATCGCTCCATCAAATTCCACACTGTCTACAAGTTGCACATAGTTATTACATCAAAGCAAGTGCATGGAGTATTACAATAATCCAAGAAGGGGGGACGCGGGCATCAAACGTGGAGGAAACTCCAATAGGGAAGTGGGGTCAGGACCTTACTCTGCTGCCGGGATAATAAAAGGAGGATTTGTGCTCAGAACAAAGGCAGAGAGGTGGAGGACTTGAGAGTGACAACGTCTGAACAGCATCCAGCAGTCAGTCAGTTTGAGACGACTAAAAAACGCGCCGAGGAACAATAAATGATTCGAGGAAGACTATAAAGTGCCGCGGAGCCTTATAAACAGAGTCGCTGTCCGTCACCGTCTGCTAAGCATTGAAAATGAGTTTCATCAGTTCGAAGGAACTGAAAATCAAATGCAAAATAATCATTCACTTAAGCCTATCTCATAAGCTTTGATCTGCGACTCTTTGTGAATTTAGGATAACAATTTTGCTTAACATCAAGCACTTCAATCAGATAGTTAGGCTCTCTTTGGTGGGAATATGTACCAACTTCCAAGGGCATAAATCAAAGGAATAAGAGGGAGTTGCTATTCCTTTGTTGCAAAGGCCACTTGGCTCAGAAACATCAGTGGCTGAGCTTACTGCAATGCCTTAGAGGTCTCAGCGCTCGGCGTTGTTATTGATCTGTCTGTGTAAAGTTTCTGCAGAGTGATTCCATGTATAAAGCAGCAGCTATGAATTTTTTAAAGCAAGCAGGAGTCCAGACTGGACACGTAGCATTTATCTATCCCCAAACCCTGATTATAGCAATTCCACATCTGACAAATTGTCGTTTTTTTATTTTTTTTTGAGCTCACCTAGCTGATTAGGGTTCTCAGATGTCCAGTTGTTGATGCTCTTAATTCCGTACTCACGCTTTGTGATTGATGGAAATCTCAGCTGGTGAAATGGGGACGTATTGCCGGGCTGATGGGAGGCAGAGGTCACTCACTGGATTGTTATTTCAAATATAGCATGCCGAGCTCTTAACATTCCTCCCTATCCTTTCTGTGCAGTACGGTCTTAACAGTGATCCATTGTGGTGCCTATGACAAGAAAATAATGTATTTCTACCAGAGTCTATCAGAGAAATGACTTTGGAGGTAGAGTGAAGAGGCTTTAGATCAATATGTTTCAGGCAGCTGTGAGTGTTTTTGAAACAGAATTTCCACCTTCCTTTGAGTTGTTTTGACCTTGATCTCCAAGAAGATATGTCTGTGCTGCTCCCCAGTTTTCACCACTCCGTGATTATCCTGTACAGCATGAAAGATAACCTGCGTGGTGAGCTCCACTTTTCCTGGCCCCCCTCGCGGCAGCCCTCGCCATTATCTTGCCAATCCAAAAACAGAACAAAAGATGTCACCGTGCGGCCACTGCACACCTTCCTCCCGCGCACACCCCTCATTATTATTATTATTATTCCTTTGCTGTCTAACTCTTCTCGGCAATAATTGAATTTAAATGAAGAAAAGGCAAAGGAGAGTGTTCTTTTTGTGCTGCGTTAACATGCTGTCATTATAAGCGCTGGTTGTCTTAATGGGGCAGGTCTTTAACTATCAAGACTGTAGAGCGCCGGGGAGAGAGAGAGAGGTGGAAAATGACAGAGAGAACGAGAAAAAGATTACAAAATGGGATTATAATTAGTGTACTGCCAATTGCTCGGGTTCTGCAGCACCTTAGAGCTTGTGGGGGATCTTCAGATCTTTGTTTGTGCACGGCTCAGGCCTCCGTATGTGCATATTCTATTTTCAGTTAGTTTGCGACGACATGCCGGGCCACTGCTCGGACCAAAGGAAATGAGCATGAATGCATGATGGGATTTCTGCCAAAATAAACATCCAGCCTTGTCCCAAGGTGATCGCTCAAAGAGAGGTGCTCGTTGAGGCGTCGGCAGACAGAAACACATGTTGTGACAGTTCACACGGAGCGATTCGATGCATGCAAAAATCAAATGATATGCCACAGCCAGGGAGCCCTCCCAATGAAAACAAAATCAGGGCATTAGCATGTTTCAGCTGTGCCTCAATCAGTGCTTTCTGTGGTCTTGGCTTTTCATATCCCTCAGTGGGATTGAAGACAGACAGCAACATGGTCTGTTTGGATATTAGATGGTTTTTAGAAAGAATTTGCGCCCCACTCTGCTCGCTTCTTCCACCCCGACTGGTTAGCCGAGCAAACAGAAACGTGGACGCTTCCATATGGTCCTGCTGTGCCAAGCTAGACGTATGCTTTGATAGATGCATGCCTCGCATCGGCCGCGATTTTATTTGACATAACGACGCTCTAATTATTTAATTTCAGGCTGAACATTTTAACAACCGACACACACTCTAACAAAAACACAGTGCGATAAAAATCCACAGCGAGGATGCAGCCTGTATTTACACAAATTGGTTGAATTAAATGTAAAAATAGACCCGCAGGGAGACGACTCACAGGCACAACGCTGAAGTTCCTCTTCTGCGTGTGCATTATTTCGAGGGACAAATTGGGCAAGTTATATGAATAATAACAGTATCAGTTCTGTCTAGTGCAGCAGTGATGGCAGCTGGAAACCAAAATGCATTACATTTTCATTATGACCAGAGCAATGTGGCATATAGTAAGGTGCACTCTTGGTGCACCCCATTTATTCTGAATGAAGAGGTGGCTGCTGCAGTTCAATGACCTCTTATCTGATGGTGTGCTGCTGTCATTGAAGCCATCAGAGTGAAAGGATTAAGCCTGGCTTATATCGATATAAGTCCTGAATGGACATAAACACACACACACACACACACACACACACACACACACACACACACATGCATTCATGTACTGTGGAGACAAACACACACACACACAATAAAGCATGTCCTTCTGAGAAACATTAGAAAGGCATATTAGGTCAGAGCTTCTGGGTAGGAAGATATGTTTTCATCTTGTGAGCAGATGAGCAAAAAAGGAAAGTCAATAGAATTCTCTCAACTAGATATTAAACAAATCAGCCTCGACCGCTGGTCCCTCCCTGGATGTCAATAGTACAATGACATCGCATTAAATGTGCACCACTGAGCATTTACATCATATGTTGGCTAAGAATTGAAGTGGCGCTGCTTTGCTGTGCTGATGGAGAGGCTGAAGGACTTTCAGTATGCATTTATTACTGTAGGGTGGCTGATCTGAGGATCTTACATCGTGGCACATAATCTGCTTTTCAGAGGAAGCGTGCAGATTGTGTCAGAGCTACTGAAAGCGTTTTGTTTTTAAAGTTCAGTTGCTGCTAACCAGCTAGCCGTGACCCGTCCTGTTTCATGTTTCCTCCCTGCAGGCCTGCCGGGGCCTCCTCAGTGTCTCCTCATCGAGTCTCTTGTCCAGATAATGGACTCTGAGTTGGACTGTAGCTGCCTTTGTGTTGTAGCAGGTGAAGAACTGCTTCATGTGCAGCTACATCGAGCTCACCAAGACTGCAGATCACGACTAAAGTCTTCCTGTGATGGGATAACAGTCACGAGCTCGCTGCAGCTCCACTGGGTTTGAGGTGGAGTCCAGAATTTGCAAATGCTCTCTTTGCTTTATTTTTTCCACTAAACATGAAAATGTGCTGACAACACACTCCTCACATCAGGCTTCTTTTGAACCTTGAGGGGTTTTGTTGCGGCAATCAGGACTTGGTCCATCTGCCAATTAGATCTGATGACCTTCAGAAGCGCGTTCCTCGACCGCGGCGCGGCGCACATGCATCACTCCGGCAGCATATCAAACATTTATGTGCCCTGAAATCCTGAAACCCTTTGCAAGCAGTTGCTCAAATGATGAAAAACATTAAAGGCGCTTTAATGTCTCACCATTGTCACTTCATGGTCTAATAACACAAACAGCGCCGTGATTAGCGCCGCGCACGACGCCATCTGAAGTAACCGGGCGCTTGTTGATCTTTGTATTTCAGCGCGCGTGGTCACAGTTGCGTGAAGACCTGCCTTTGAACCCACCTGCTCCAACGTTGGCTAATGCAGAATTTCATCAGATAGGACCAAATTACTTCTCCAACATGCATAATGTATTGTTATGTCTTTACACATCTAGCTCAAGATCAAGAAAATGTACTTATGTGAAGGTTTGGCTCTTCCTGCTGGTTTCCTACCGACTCTGATCTCCGTCCATCCATCCATCGGGCGGCGGTGTTTGTGAGAGTCAAGTGATGTTTAGGGATGAGAAGTTAATCGTCCAATATTCAGAATTTGGACTTGTTACGGCTTCTGTGTGTAGTTTTGTGATGCAGCGTTACCCCCCAAAAAAGCTCCAGTGTTTGCGTTTTCAATCAAAATACTGCGTGTGGGGTTTAAGTTATTCCAGATTTTGGTTCATCAGGCGGTGGGTCCGCCTTCCAGCCTCGTATTCCGCGTCTGAAAATTAAATGGAGTGTTATAAATAGTGAGCCAGAGCATGCAGCATGTGCACAATGACCTAGAACACAAATTAATGTTTAGGTGCTCAAATTGACACCTAAGGCCAAATTAATTTAACACAATTTTTTAACAGTTAAAAATATTGAACGCCTTCTTGTCTTTCCCTCCCCGTCGCCGTCGACCGTCTCGCTCTCGGCTGTCAGATCCACCATGTTTGTTCTTACAGATGAGTCCCACGGAGAGAGTCATCGGGTGAGAAAGAAGGTCGTTTTTCAAAAGAACTGGGCCTGAAGTTCGTCTCTGCACAGAACTGCTTTTCATATTGGAAATGAAACCCAAGCGGTCGTGGTTAATGGTGAAAACAATCAAAGTGAAATGCTCCCTTTTTCTTTTCAATCAGTTTTAAAAGCCTAATGGAAAGTTTGTGATGCTGAGTTTATGATGCTGCTCCGTGGGCCATCGGTGAGGTGCTAAGTTGAGTTCCTCGCGTCAGAGTTCCTCGTCTGCTTGCCAGTTCATCACTCCATTTAAATGATACTAATCTCAAAGAGAGACATATTGACTAAGACAGAAGCGTATGGTGTCATAACTAATAACTCAGCGTCTTGATTTACCATCCATAATTCACTCCAGCAAGGCACTTACTGTCTTGGAATAAATTGGAATATTTAAGTAAACAGATATATGCCTTGTGGCATTTAAATAAGTAATACATCTCCCTCCCAAGTGTTCTCAATTCTGAAAAAAGAGTGCAATCCAGTATACAAGTTTGATGCAGCGCTCACCAGAATGAGTGTTTTATTTTTCATGCTTTTGCCATCCATTAGCTGTGTTTTTGAACCAGGTTGACACACTTTGAAATGCAGTTATTCAAAATGTTAAGTCAAATTGAACATTCATTTGCCATGCTGAGCTGCAGTATGCAGCGATGCATATGGATGCAGCGCGTCCCGGGCTTCTCAGGCGTTTCTCTCTCTGGAGCAACTTCTTTCATGGTTAGAAACTAGAAGGATGTAGTTGTGACAGCTGCCGGGAAAAAAAAAAGCTCATGATAGCGTCGTGTAAGTTTGAGATCTCTGTTAAAACCGTACTTTATCTGTGCTTTCCTGATCGTGTTTAAAGAGCAACAGTCATATGAACCAACATCTCCGCCGTGTCTCCATCACTTCCTTCATTCTTTCCCTCCTGACTCTTGCGTAATCGTCCATAATCTTAATGCAGATGACTCCACAACATGCTCCATTCAGCACAACTCTGCCTGAAAGGTGCTCAAAGCATGGGACTGGGTGGTGGTGGTGGTGGTGGTGGGTAGATGGGGGGTACTTTCACCTCTCCCGAGCTCTTAAGTCACTCTCCTGCTCCGACCCGCGAGTTGCTCTCACTGAGCGAGCTCCTGCCTGGCTTTTTCAAATGCTAATGACAAGCGGCGCTGAAAGCCTCAAATTGGGCCATGCAATTCAGCCTGTGGTGTTTGGTGAGGCCCTGCTCGTGTTGGAGACCGTGGTCTTTTCCCCTGCCTCCCCCCCGCCGCCCCTCCAGTCTTTTGTGTGCTGCGGTAATAGGCACAGATGTTCCTCTTGCCTCACACAGGGCCACTTTCCCCCTAATCGCCACCTTGTATGCGGACGGCTTGCACCTGCCTCAGCAGCTCTCTCCTTATTCCTCTCTCTCTCCAATTCTCTTCCTCTCAACACCCCCTCTCTCCTCCCTGTGTTTCTGTGCTTTCTGTCCATCACTACCCCGACCACAAGTAAGATGGCCTTCCCCTGATGCCCTCCGAGTTTCAGACGCTACTTCTGGGGCGCCTGATTGTTTAAACATTGAATTATGGAGATGGATAAAGGGGGACAGACAAGAACTGCACGGATGGAGGGTGTAAAAAGAGTCCACGGTGATTTGTTTTTTCTTTTTTTTTGTGATTCGGGAATGGGTTAAAAGGACCGAACCTCTCTCTACTCCAGCTGGAGGGAATTTGGAACATAATACCCTTGTAGCAGCTCAGCCAAACCTCAGTGCTGATGGTGCATTTAGACTGCCTCCCTCCATCGGACTGGTGGATTGAGGTGCGCACGGAGGGGGTGGGAGGGTAGTCAGGCTTAAAAATTGGACCAAAGTGCAGTTTGCTTCATGGCTCCTGTGGTGGAGTGTGATTTACCGTCATCTTCAAATGGTACTTTCAAACCGAGTGTGGAAATGTGTCAAAATTTGCTCTCTGTAGGGACCTGGGCACAAAAAAAAAAACTTCACATTCCTCTCACTGATGTTTTTCCAGCAAAATAAATTCGATAAGTATCTTAATCACCTTGAAATGAGACCTCGGCAGGTGCCAGCGAAGTCTAATGGCGCATTTGCGACGTGTTATGTCGGAATTCAAAGCAGGGAAAAGACCTTTTGTGGCAAAACGTTTAATAAATAGCAGCGCGAAACGTCTTATTGCTGCAGACGATCACGTTACATCACATTTTCTTACATTTTCCTCGGTCTTGTTCTCGCTCTTTGTGCCAGGCGTCGCAATCATGTCGATATACGTTTACTTACAGACGCTTTACTTCTCAGAGGCGGTTTCTTCAGTCTAATAGCGCTACCTGTAGATATGGACCCAATCAAAGCGTGTTATCGTCGGTGTCTGGAAAGACTTTCCTCAGTGTGTTAGATGATCGTAGCGTTAATGCACAGGTAAAGGAGGACTACAGCCGAACAGCCGGGATTCAATCATTAGACGGTTTAGTAAAGCGAGTGTAGGCTTCTGTATCGTATCACTGTTAGCAGCTTCTAGTCGGAGGCCAAATAATTGATCATTACTGTGCAGAGCCAGTGGGTATTAAAATCAATGTAGTTTTGCTGTCTGCCAACACATATTCATTTAATGCAATATTCAGCCGGTGCCAAGGCGAGGCGATGATTGCTCGGAGAGGAGAGCGGCAGAAAGAGCGAGCGCCTTTTTTTTTTTTTTTGTTGCGTCGGACACTTTTGTGACGTATTTTGACAGTTTTATGGCTCAGCAGGGACCTCTTTATTGCTTGTCTTCGCTGAGTGCATCATACTGTAATCATAACTTAACCACGACCTTGGCCGGGCCCGGGGTGGGAAACGGAGGCTGGAACGCTGCTTCTGATGCAACACCAGGCGAGATAAAAGCTCGCCGAGGTCACCGGCTCGGCTTTGCTTTTCTCTCTCATGTGAATCCCAAAACAAACGTGAGCTGAGGGGAAACTTCAGCTTGGCCGGTTTCCTCTGAGCGTTTACATCGGAGTTCATCACTGAATTTATTCTCAGCATGTCGGAAAGACGTTGCACAGAAACATCATCAGGTTCTTGTGTTATCCACATAAAAGACATCCGACCGCTGTGGGCTTCAGTGAAGTTGGTTCTGTGCTGAATTGAGTCGCTCCCACATGCACACAGAGACACACACTCATGCTATGCCCAGCACATTCAGCGCAGTGTGATTATTCAGCCTTTCGTCAGCTGTTTGATTGCTTCTCTCAAAGGGCAAAGCCCTGCAGTAGCTTGCATGCAGGATAATTAGTGTTGTGATTGTACTCGATAACCACGGGCCTGTCTGCAAGAACCCATAGGCCACTCTGGTCAGTTTGACTTGATGCACACCAGAGGAACTGGCACTCAGTGAGCCAATCAAGCGAATTATTGCAGGTTACAAGGGTTTTGATGATATATTTATGCAGCATATGTATGACAAGAATGCTGATTCTGTTACAGCAACAACAGCCGCACCTTCCATCTGCTGAATAGTCTGATTCATATTCTGCGGAGGCCTGAAAACTTCCAAGGTTGTAATACAAAACACTGTCATCTGATCACTTTTCAGTCGCTCGATTAATTAGATTTACTCGTGGCGCGTGTTTAATTGCAGCTCATTATTTGGGATTGAATTTCATAAACTAGATTGTTCAGGAATTAAGTAAAGATGCGGTTTGTGAGCTTTTCACAGAGCGTGGTCTCTGCTGAGCGCTTAGGATCCCGTCTGTGCTGTCTCTGCTCATGAGATGTACTTTATTAACAGCTTCACTGTACACAGGAGGTGGCTGCTGTCTGACCTGGTTCCTCCATACGTCGTGGAGCGTATAGATGGTAGCTACACCAGGAGGATGTTTGGTTTTCTTACTCAGTAGACAGTTAATTGTGTTTTTACTGTCTTTAATGTCGAGATATAAGAATGAATAAAGGATCAAAGTATGATTTATACACGACAATGTGTTTAAATCTAATGTATGCTCTTCTTCTAGCAAAGCGACGGATGCCTACGAGTTAGATACGTCAGCGTCTGGTGTCCACTTTGGCTCACGGGGACACATTTGCATTGCGTGATTAGGTGATCGACATATTTCTCTGACATCCTTGTGTCAGACAGCACATTTACAAAGTCTTTGCGGGCCTTAATGAATATTGAGTGTTCTATCTCTTTTGCCTTCCAATTAATGAATAGATGTTGGTAATTATTTGACCAATGCCTCTCTCTCATGACATGTCCCATATCCATCACTAAGTTAAAAATAAATTAAAATCAATATAGCTGGCAGACTCTTAGGACAGTGTCAGTGCTTCCTATGGAGGGACCTATGCAGGTCTGAATAACAACTATTGATCCTCCTTGAGGAATATTCTCTTTTATCACCTCCCCTCCTCTACATGCACCAGATAAGTGTTTCTTTTCCTTCTTTGCTCACAGTTACACACATTGGCAGCCGCTGACAAAACCTCATCGTGTTTGTTCTTATCGCGGCCGTCCCACGATAAGGAATGCAAAAAGATCGCAAAGTGGAAAAACAAAAAAGAAGAGAAAAGAAAAGAAAGGCAGAGCTGTTGCAGATAAAAGCTGGCACCGTTGTGATTTATATTTCAAATGACTCCCTCTCCCCGTGTCCCCCGTGTGGTCGGTGGCCATTGTGTAAACAGCTCCTTGAAAAACAAATGGCTCCCTAAATCGTTGTAAAGAGCTGTGGCAGCTCGATCCGACCGGAGGCCCGGCGAGAGAGAGAGGGGACTGGAGATAACGTGTGTCAGCAAACATTGACTGGGCTTTATCACAATGAGGTTTGTGTGTTGGAGGAGCTAAGAGGCTGGCCGGCTAATCGTCCTCCGCAGAGAGCACACATTCCTACAGGTCAGGGCTCAGGGCTACACGCGTGTGCATGTGTGCAGAAGGACTTGTGGTGTGTTCATGCTTTATGTGACGACGCCGAGAAAAAGCTGCAATTTTGTCTTTTTTTTTTTTTGTGCCTGCTCTACTCCCCCCTACCAGCCACCTCCACCACCACCTCCTCCTCTCTCCACACCATCGGCTAACTTTGTCTGCTGTGACCTGCGATAAGCCCGACGGGAAAGCAGTGTTTGCAGTTATAACTATGATGACTATTTGTTTACCCTTATCTAAACTGTGTGATAAATCACAGACGAAGAGTAACATCTGGTGTGGTGGGAGTCATAGAGGAGACGTGGGGCTGTTTTTTCTTTTTTTTTTTGTTTAACGGAAGGGTCACTCTGAGCTGCCGGGGAGAGGGCGAGAGTTTAGTGCTCAAGGACAGACCGGGGAATTAAGTTTCACACAAGCATGAAGGGGTTTACTCTCTTAACAAATGACATCTGAGGAGAAAGGCACACTAAAAGCGCTCGGGGTGATTCCGCTTCAGCTGTGAGGTTAGCCCGGAGGCATCTTTTCATCTCGGTTCATGACTTGGGACTTTTGCCCCTCGTGTCTCTTTAAGTGTTTGCTGCTCTGTTCTTCCAGGGCACCACTTCTGATCTGTTTCATACCTCGGTGCAATAACGCCCCGTCTGTCTCCCCGCCGCCGGTCCACCGAGCTGCAGTTACGAATCCCAGCCAACAGATGTCAGCCTTTCCAGTTGGTTTCCCTTCAAATATTGGTTTGGATTAAAAAAAAAAAAAAGGAAAGCAGTGCTGTCAGTGTATTCAAATCCACAACCTCCAACGCTGCACTGACACGGAATTAGCAATGCAGAGGACATGCCGGACCCAGATTTACTTTGATATACATCATGTATGTTAATGTGATTCTTTATCGATCCCCCAAGGGAAAGTCTCTTTTTGTTTCGCCCCCTCTGGGGAGGTCAGAGTGCGGGGTCAGATACAGCATCGTGCCCCCCCACCCCCAGCTCACCGGGAGCTGGTCGGGACCGGGTGTCTTGTTCAGTGACACTTCATCAGGGTGAATGTGTCCTGACATGGGGGTTTGAACCCTGGCCACGTGATTGAAAGTAGCCTCTCTGTGGATGCTGCCACTATGCATGTACATGGAGAGAAAAAAACTATTTAGGTGTGCTGCATTTTCTTACAGGGGGTCAGCGCTGCCCTCTCCTTAAATATTCCTGCTTTACATTGCATAATGCCAAGCGTTTAATCCTGTTTAGCCGTCAGGCCTGTGATAACTCCTGGGGAATCGCTGCTATCGTTATCGTATTTATCCAGTGATGACAGATTAGTGGGCGTTAAATGCACTTCACATACAGTGTCGACATTGCCCGGATTGGTGCGGCGAGGAAGGGAGGCTGCAGAGTATTTTTTTTGTTGTTGTCCCAAAAAAAAAAAAAAAAAAATGAATGAAAATCCACTCACTAAGTCGTCCGCATGCTGGAACAATATAATTCCTGGCTATAAGTCTCAAAGTGAGCACTGTAATAATTTAGCAGCAGTGCACACACAGATAAATGTGGCGCGCTCTCTGAATTCTGTCTGCGCTGAAAGAGCATCAGTTTGCAGCATTACCATTTTTATCATATACTGTCACACATTTGCCATGCACATATTTCAGGGGTTTGCATGGCAGCTGTTGGTTTAGCATGCTGCTGCTGCGAGGGGGGCTTTTAAAAAGGTTCCAGCGTGGAGTTGTGGGCTTTCTGCTGTTCAATTATATGAAAAAAAAAAAAAGCAAAAAAAAAAAAGCTGCTGGGATAATGCTCATGAGCTCACACACACACACACACACACACACACACACACACACACACACACACACACACACATGCACAAGTAGCTGAGAGTGCAGGGTGAGTCTGTTCCTTCCAGGCAAGGGCTTGTCTGAGAATCTAAGAGGCAGGCAGGAAGGCACAAGGTGGAGACCTCTTCAGATCTGGCTGCTATTAACAGTCTTGTGATCTGCTCATGTTTACCTACTCTCACAACACTGGTACTTGGGGCTGTGTGGAGCATGGGACGCGGGGCCCAGCCTCTTTGAAGTGAAGTTGATCCCTCAGACTACACTCTTGGTAATTGCACCTTCTCTCTTCTTTCACTCTCTCTTTTTTTTTTTCTCTCTCTCTCTCTGCTTTGACCTCTCGTCTCTCGTTTTTTTTTTTTTTCTTTCTCACCAGATGAGATTCGGAGCATGCAGATGGGGAGCTTTTAGTGTGACTGCACGCCCCTTTGCATGCTGTTCTGATCTAATAGTGATATAATACATAATAAAGGTGAAATATTTGCAAAAAGAAAATTCTTCAGCTGCAAAAAAAATAAAAAAACTATCCCTTTTTTCCGCTGTGGAGCTTAAAAAAAAAAAGTCTTTCCGCTGTAATTCACTCTACCAGATTTAGATTAACATAATTGAAAAGTGGAAGCAAAGCAACATGAACAGACGGAGTATAAAATGCCCATGCTAAGCACCAGATGACAAAAAATGCCATTTGTTTGTGCACTTACTGTCTGTCGATAAAGTAGCTGTAATGACACTTGATTTGAATTAGTTTAGTTTTTTTTTTCCTCTCTCTCTCCTTTTCCTTTTTTCCAGTGATGTTTATCCATCCACTGCCGCTGACGTGTGCTGTGTTCAGCGGCGTGCGGCGTGGAACACCTGTGTGCTGTTGTAATTACTTTGATTATACCTACTACGGGGTATTACAGCAGTCTGGATGGAGAGAGGGTCCAATTTAACCTGCAGTGAATTTCAATTCTAACTGAAAACAAGAGCAAAAATTGCTTTCTGCGATATTTGATCAGCGGAGGGATACTCACGCGGTCGCACGCTGTGATTTTGTGTGTGAATATAATAAGCAACGGGGATGCATATTGGACTGTGAAGTTCAAGGTTCGTACTTTTTTCCTTTTTGCTTTTGATCAGTTCGGCGTGATGGGTATTGGTCTGCATCCAGACATGTGACAGTCCAGGGGGCCTCATTGGTGAAGTCTGCTCTCCCGAAAGATGCCAGGTGTCTGATTCGGAACAAATGCTCACAAACAGAAACACAAACACACCAGAGGGACCCGGCGAGTGTGTGCGAGTGTGTGTGCGAGAGTGTGTCGGCGTCGGCTTGTTCGTCTCTCGGAGTTAGAGGACGGGTAAGGATGGCAGGTATCGAACCGCGTCCAAGTAGAACGTGCAGCCATGGGCATCTCCCGGTTCATGACGCTAGTCAGAAAACTGACAAGCCAAAGCTGCTTTTTATTCTGCAGCAACAATGTAAATGGAGCTTCTCCCCCCGTCTGTCCCTCACGCAATCACCCCAGAACCCCATAACTGTACCGACAGTGGCTTGGGTTCCCTCTCCTTCCCTCTCTCATGTTCTCTGTTCCTGTCTGTCTTCAGCAGCCTTTATGTGCTTTCTCCCTCTCTGACTCCTTCCCTATACTGATCCCCCTTGTCTAGTTAGAGGGCAGATATACCTTTCTTGCCAGACAGGAGAAACCTATACTTTATCACTGCCACATATGGGGAAAGGTATTTTCTCCCAAAGGGAAAACTGGCATGCAATTATAATGTTCTAGCTGCCCCAAACATCCTTCACAAAATATATAGCATCCTGTTTTTGACTTACATGAGTTTATGATCCCTTACATGGCACCACAGCTTTGCTTGTCTAGTGTGGGTGTTTCCCTTTATGTCTCCTAAGGTTGATTTACTGAACCGGGAAAAAGCTGTAAGACTATTTAAAATGAACCTGCAGGTTTTTTTGTTTTTGTTTTTTCCACCAGCTGAGAAAAGTTTGTCATTTCCAGACAGAAAGCAGAGCTTCACAATGACAGTCAGGATGAATGCTTTTCCAGATGGATTCAGAGCAGCTCTTGTAATTAAAAATATTTCGCTCGTAAACAGCTTCGCCTTTAGTTTGGCGTATGCGTGTTTCGTCCGTGTAAATATTTCTCGCTGCGATCGTGCAAACACACCTGTGATCAGTCCCAGTAAATTGCAGGCAAATAAATTGAACGAGTAAATGCACAAAATTACAGATGACAGCACTTTGGAGATGTCTGGAAGCAGTTTGTGAATCCTGCACAGTGCTGCAGTGTGCCTGTCATCCTAGCCGACTCTCCACCATCGCAGTGGTAAAGTGGGACAGATGTTGAGGGTTAGAGAGGCCCCTGTGGGATATTGAGAATGATGGTTTGGCAGCGAGTGCAGGACAATAAAGGGAGAAGACGGAGAGGCCAGGGCTCTCCTTTCACTACACCTGACCAGATCCTGCCCTGGAACCTGCTCAGCTTCACGCCAAATGAGAGGAAGGTGCCCTTTGTCGTGCCCGACGCTCATTTACATTTGGAACAAGGATTCCCAATAAGCCTTGTGAGAATGAAGAGAGACAGGGTTTCCAAATGCTGCTGCTCAGACCAAGGAGGAGAGCGGGTTTTCAAACATTAAAGAGACTCTCGAGTAGAATAACATCCCCTGGAAAGACGGGCAGCGGAGAGCTTCAAAGTGAGGAGACATAAAAGTGCATTCTGGAGTGTCCAGTTATCAATTCCCGATTCATTGAGGGAATGGATCGATAACTGTCCTCCTGAATTTCAGGACAAGCCTTTGAAGTGAGCAGAGGGATTACAGTGGACGTATAATACTGTATATTTTTGTTTTCCTGGAATTGATGCTCGGCAGACTTTCTAAGTATCAAACTTCACATCTCTTTGTATTCCCCGCCGTCCTCCAAACACACCTAATAAATGCAACATCAGCTGCTCCACTTTGGATGTCTCAGTCTGAGCCGGGGTTTCACATTTCAATAAATTCATAGTAATAGAAGTGGATGCTGGGCTTTTTCACTGATGGGCTGTGCAACTTTTCTTTCTTGGAATAAAAACAGCGTCCCGTTTCTTCGGAGGCAAGGCGCTGTTTTGTCAGATTGGTATTCAAGTTATCGCCGGATGCTGCATAATTGTAGGCTGCAGCTGCCAGAGCGCAGCAGACCTTCCATTGGTTTTACATTTCACAGGAGTTTACATACGCTATGTTTCTTCAAGTGGAAAATTGTTTTCTGCATGATGCCAACAGGTGGACTCATTAGAGAGTCAACATAATTATGGCAATCATTCCTCTCTGCAATTAGAAATATTGATCATTTACATATTATTCCAAACCATGATAGAGTTTATTGTTTTACCCGCGAACGTTTTCCAAAGCCAAACATCTGTAGTAAACAGCAGTGCTGGAGGAACGGACTTTGCTTGGTGTTGGAGTGAAAACATTAAAGGCAGAGAGTTGCTCTGAATGTGTTCAGTCTCCAGAAATATGTGAAGGAAATGATTTTTATCCAAATTATGAAACTGTCTGACTTTGTCTTCGGGAAAACGTCTAATTACCAATTACAAGCCTCAGATCAAAATAATATCAATATAATATAGGATATATGATTTAATATTTACCGTGGAATAGATTTCACACGTGTAATGGAGCATTACCACATCAGATAGCATCCAAAGTGTGACTATCGCACGAGGAGGGCCGCATGAATTTGTAAAACCACTGATGCAACGGTTCCAGCCGTGGGTCAGACACGCTGCAGAACGTACCAGGCCCGGCTGTTCAATAAGGAGACGGAGCTGATATCAGTCCAACCGCAACACGCATGCATGAGTCACCTGTTAAACATGAATCAGTCTGAGGTTTAAATCAGATTATATTACAGCGTCCGTTTCTTTACTGAGATGCTGAACTTCAGCTTTTGCTTTTCTCGATTGCATTGTTTCAAATTGTTTTTGAAATCAGTTAATTGCTGCTTTCTTTGTGCTTTTGAGTTTTTCGTATGAGATTTTGAATACTTTGAGCACCAACATCTCCCTCATTAACCTCCTTTGTATCGGGCTGTAGGATGTTTTGGACGTCTGGGTCTCTCGCTTTGTCTTTGGCTCATAAAACAATAATTATCTGCAGCGTGTTTTAGTGAAGGTGACGCTATCTTCACAGACTAATTTGGGTGTACTGATAGCATAACTGCTTTTAAATGTTTGCTCAAAATGTTGTACACCTATCTGCTTTATCTCTCCAAAGATCAATACTCTGATCTGATGTTTCTGCTGGTTTCTGACCTCGTGACCTCCTCACACATCTGGGAACCTCGTTCTGCTCAGAAACGATGTTCCTCTGGAGCTAAACTCCTCAATTATTCTTTGAGGGAAACATTTTTCCTCACGGATTTGTTTGTGAATCAGAAATACGTTTCCAATCACCTTTGTCATTTATTGCGCTGCTTTCCGTGGCTGAACGATTAGTCAGTTTCAAATTAAAAGTACAGTTTTAAAACAATGCAATTAGCAAATCACAAAGGCTGCAGGTTAGAATGAATGTTAGGCAGCGCAGCAGGGTTTCAGGGTTTGGTAACGCTCCATCACATGTTTTGAATCTATTGACAGTGAATACTGAACTGAAACTTGACTTTTCCAAAATATATTGCAAATTAAATCACAATATTTTTCATAAATTGCAGTTACATACCTTCCCAAGTCGTCCAGTCCTTCTCCTTTTTCAACTCTTTTCAGCCTCCCAGTCATGTATTAGGTGGGATGTGTTATTGTGCTGAGCCCCAAAAATAGTAGAGAAGCCCCGTATGTGATGTGAAGACGTGTATTTTATTCCAAATTCTGATGTTTTCGGAAACCAAACCAAGCAGTAAGTATGCAGCGAGTGATGAAACGAAACTTATTTCTAGAGACATTGGTAAAACATGGGACTCACACCCCAGTCTCTAGATGGGACTCCTGTCTTATGCCGTCCCGATGCCTCCAACCTCCCAACACGAACTTCTTTGAAAGTGTAAATGCTGCATCGTCTGACTGATATATCATAATTTCTTTCATTGAGAATACAGTTTAGTTGTACTGAATTTTTCATCAGGACAAAGTTTAAATCTGGACAGACGTTCCCAGCTTTGAGAAATCTGACGTAGACGATGAGGTTTTTGATTGATGGTGAATTTGTGGTGATTGTAGTTTGCAGTAGATTTAAAAGGAAAAAAAAAAAAAAGCAGAAATGGAGCAACTAAAGGAAAAGGTTGGCCGCATGAGGTCAACAGATACGAGCAGCGTTTCAGATTGACGTTGACAGTGATGGTGAATGAAAGGTGAAATGATTCTGGCCTCACAGTTCAGCGCCAGGGAAGCAGGTCTGACGTGAGCTGCCCCGTTAAGCACAATCGCGGTCTGGACAGCCCAGGGTCGGCCTAACACGACCGCTTCCACCGTTCCCGTCTCCCTGCCCCGACGCCTTACAGATGTTGACCGAGGATAAAGGTTGGCTCGGGGCCTTTTAGTTCACTGCACTTTGTTGTCTACCTCTCACTTTGTGAACCAAACCTCTCTGGCTTGGCCTCCCAGGTCAAGCCACAACATTGACTCGCTCCCAGCTTGTCAACGTGTCAGGGTGCATGCAGGCGTGCTGGAGACGATGGAAGGAAGGGCTGAAGCCAGGGAAGGGAGACAGACACATGAAAGGCTCGTATGTTGTGAAGATGGCGGTTGAAGATGGCCCTCTAAAACATCGTTCACATTATGCTCCGCCTGGAGAGAAGGAGGCAGTCCAGTGGAAATGAAATGACCCCACTGGACCCGCTGTCATGTGACATCTTTGTTTTCTGAGCCTGCTATCCAGCCAATATGTAGCTTAAACCTATTCCAGCAGCGTGAATCAGATTTCCTCCTTTCTGCTCGTTCCATCTATTTTTTGCTCATTGCCTTGAGTTAAAAAAAAATAAAGTAAAAAGTGACGGTGCTGTTTGACAGCTGTGGGTCACGGTGGAAGCTCGCCCGTAGCGGCGACGTGAACCCTGCGTTTTAGTGCAACCTTAGCATAATTGGTACATGTTAGAACGGTTCTCACAAGTCCTGTCGTTCTGCATCAGACGAGGAATCTTTTCAGCGTCGCTTTGCATTAGATCAGCGAGCAAACGTGACACCACACATTAAAGGCATTTCTTTATTAACACCTCTCCTCCCGTGTGAAGCTGATGTTTACTGTAACGGCAACAAGTGAGTCCTCGTTCAGTCGTGTTCCTTCATCAGCTTTGGCTCCTCGTTTACATGCAGCACAAACAGAGCTCGTCCCGGCCGGTAGGGACAGATGTACTGGTAACCAGCATGTCCCCACTTTCCATGCGGTTTAAGCCGCTGTCCAAACAGCATTAGTGCCAGCTTCCAAGTGTCAAAGCAATTACAACAATGACATCGGTGTGGTTTGGGGGTTATGGCTGATAGAGTGTGAATGTCTGTGGAGATGAACGCCTACCAGCTCTCAGTCGTCACCACCCACTCCTCCGCTTCCATCTGCTCCTCTTTCTGATGCATCAGCACGGATGTTTTTTGACAAAGGATGCACCGGTCCATCAGAGTCGCTGGCAGTTTTAGCTGCTGGCTAGATTAAAGATGGCCGTTGGTCATCAGCAGCCGCTGTGTCTGCTACACGGTCCGACTACAGATAGACGCCTGCGTTAAACAAATGATCTTTGATGGAATCGGATATTAGCTGTTTGTGGTGTCGCCTGAAGGAAAACAGAATGAAAAACAGCCTCTTTTTAATTCTAAAGCAACAATTATAATTTTAAACCTGATTATGCTAATCTGCAGCCCGTCCTCACACACATGAACCTACAGGACGTAACGCTGTCACAGATAGCGGTATGTACGTTCTTCCTCTACGTACTTGAACTTTTGTGCGGCTAAAGACTTGAAGCATTTTTTGATGTATTCTGTCGGGGGTGGCGGTGGGGGGTCGGGGGGGAAGTAAGTTCATCGCTTGATGAAAAGTGAATTGATGAAAAAATGTACCTTGAGTGTCCTGGACAAATACATCCATAAGCCACTTACGTAGATAAGCTAAGTGGCAAACCTTACTCACTCCTTTTAATATGCCTCGCCGGTGCTCAGAGAAAGAGGGAAAGCAGTACAGATATGACGTACCCTTTCGCTTCCCCTCATTAATCTTAATAAAACAATTGACCCCTGAATAGCTTATTCCTGCCCTGGACCATTAGGCTGCATGACCGAGGCTTTAAATATTAAGCAGGCTCTGTAAAATTTGATAAAATGTTTAGTAAATGGCATAAGGCACGGTACACTGGTGGGTTTTTTCCCCTCCTCTTACCCTTGTGTTGTAAATGATAGATATGTTTTTATTAAGCAAAACGCTGCTTTGAGGAGCATTGTTGTATTAATATTTGCCAGCAGCTTGCATGATTTAAGATGGCAGATACACGTTCGCCCGTCACAGCTTTTCCTCTCTTACCTTTTACATCTCTGACACGATCTTGCGGCGGGTTCTCGTGATTTGAAAAGACGGCGGCCGTGCGAGCTTCATTCGGCGCCTGCGAGGATCCTGCGTCATTCCTCGTCCGTGTAATGCTGCACTGGGTTTTTTGTACCCTTTGGCCCCTTCAAACTACGGCGGCGCAGCGCTGTACGCCGCACAATATACAGTAATTTGTCTCTGATTAAAATTTCTGCTGAGCTTTGAAGCCCCGTACCAGTGCTCTGCGCTGAAGTGGTCTTCCTCGGTAAAAATTGAAAGCCTTTTCATCTCAGAGGGCTTAAGGGGTCAAAGGAACACCAAATAACCCTCCCTGTTGTGTTTCTTTTTTTTTCCTCCTCTGAAGCTCGTAACAAACTGCACCTTTGTCGGACGCGGCCCCTGTCAGGCCGGGGCTGGGGGGACTGCCCTCAGGTTCAGGCTTTGGAGACCCTGTCAGCTTCAAAATGGGGTCTGCTTTATTTCACCCCCTGACCTTAGGCCCAAAAAGAGCCACGCAGGAAAAACAGAGAGATATATGATACATCAAGGCCTAGTGAAACTCCACGGCTGGGAAATGAGGAAGCTGGAAACTGCGGAGTGAGCAGAAAATGAAGGAGCTTATTGTAGGAGGAGGATTTCTATTTTTTTCTTTAACACCACAATTCCTGTTTGGGGGGTGAATCAAGGTTGCTGGTACATTGTGAAGCTGAAGCCCTGAAGTTCAGTCTTTGGATAGTTTATTTAAGCAATGTGGAGGTATCAATAAGCTGATGTCTGTCACAGGCTTTGCATATCATTTCCTTACTTCCAATCACTTACAGATAAATAAACAGAGCTGGGACAGAACGGGGGGTAACTTCATTAAACAGTCTGGGGAACTGAGTGGCATCCAATTTTCTGTACGAGAAAATGTTAAGATAATGAACATTTAAATAAGAACTATATAAAAAAAAGACGACGCGTGTTTGCTGCTGAATTGAGATTGACAAAACCATTACATGTAAGATTTTCTATTTCTTGGGGGAGAAATGGGTAAATGTTCAAGTTTGGCGCATCTGCATTAAATGAATTAAATTGATTGACTCGGAGATGTTGCCGCAGGGCCAATCAATCCAAAGAGGGACAACCCAGGGGGCATGCATGGGGATGCGGAGAGGAAGGGCCTCCTATTGTTTTGGGGCCCGATGTCAGCCAGTCCTTGACCTTGTAGGGGGGGGAAATCCAGGCCCTCCGCACTCTGGGCCCGGGTGAGAACACTGGGACAAGGGCTTGGACGCTCAATATGGGAGAGTCGAGCTTTCAAGCTCAGGGTCACGGGGTCAGCATCAATGCTCAGGAGTATTAATGAGTGACCTTCGGAAAATGGTGGAGGAGGACGGGAAGGGGACGGAGGGAGGAGGTGAAAAATACGAATGAAGGGCCGGGTGGGGTGAGTGGCAGAGAGAAAACTGTAAAGCCCTGAGAGAATGGAGGCTGAGACCTGTTTCTCCAAGATAACAGAGATTGGCCTATGAAAATGCATCCATCACAAGGCCACTAAGCCGGAGCCTTCTTTTGTGTGTCCATGTCGGCTGAGAGCAGAGGGCTGGGAGGAGGAGGAGGAGGAGGAGGAGGTGGAGGGGGGAAGGAGGGTGGGGGGGAGGAGGAGGGAGGGCAATCTGCGGAGATGGAAACAGGGGTTAAGGGAGGGGGTGATGGCGGTGGGGCAGGGGGGGGGAAGAGAAAGGGGTAAGAGAGGGAAGGGGTCGCCCAGGCCAGCCCGGCGTGGACAAGTGAAGTGGGAACGCTCCATTGCTTATTCAACAGGGAGCAGATCTCTAAGAAGATAGAGGCCCACCAATCTTTTCAATGGTGGAGGTGGTGGTGGGGGTTCGGTCGGGGGAGCAGCAGGAGATTTCTAATTTTGTCCGCTAGGTCCGGGCCGAGGGGTCTGTGACGGAGCAGTGTGGGTGCTCGGAGGATGGAGGTGATGCTGCGATGCTGTTACAGGTTAAAGGCTGAGCTGCTCCTCTTTCAATACGGTTATCAGAGTTCATGTTCTGCAAGAACGAAGGAATCCTTCAAGTGCATCCAACAATTAACCTCTTTCTCTCTATCCTCGGCATAGATGGAGTAGATTCATTTTATTTCTACTCCTGAAACGCTGGCGTTTGAATTCTTGTCACATAATTTATTTTCTCGCTCAGTTACAGTAAACTTTTAAGTGCGTGCTCCTCTCATGTGTTTTTTATTTTTTGGTGTAAAGAGCTCCGTTTGAGTCTTTCTCCTTTGCAGCGGCGAGCTTTTCATTCAGACTACAGTGCATATCCGTCTCCTTTTTACATCCCAGATAAATGCTATCTGCAGGAGCAGGATTGTCTCCTTTATGCCGACTTGTGTTTTCCTCCCATCACCTGCTGCGCCCTCCAGAATTTCCAAGAAAACACTCTCCTCCCTCCGTGTCGCTGCGTGTTGGGCTCTTGATGTGAGGAGCAGGTTGACACAGATGAGCAACAGACGAGGGGTAGATAGTGTAGGAGTGGGGGGCGGGGCAGCTCTGTTCCTCTGCTGATGACTTCTGTTCTGCATTAGAAGTGGCACGCCGGCGCATTCAAATTAATGTGACTGCCTTCAACTTTTCTCTCTCTCTCTGCCTTCCTTCTTTCCCCCTCAGGCTTTTTAATTTTCACTGGTCCTGCCCGCGCTTTCCGTCCGTCCTGAAGACAGATGCACCATGGGCGCTTTAAAGCTCTGTAATGTATACATTATTCATATCACTCCACAAAAGGTGCTCATTAAACTTTACACGGCCAATGGAGTCGGCAGCCATAGATTGAAAGTGTTGCCCATATCACAAATGTCACCGCGGATTGACAGAGAGCGTTGCTGGGGGTTTGATTTGAAGATGGCTTTGATTTAACTGCCGGCCTATTTGCATCTGCCTTTTTCCCATCCTCCCTTTTTTAGTATTCTGTCTATTCTCTCCAGAGCCCACGACCTGTATATGTGAGTAGCTAAGGGTAGAAGGATATAAATACACATTTTATATGCAATAATACAATATTTACAGATGATTATTAAATATAAATTTGTTTTCCTGCGCATACAGAACAAAGGATCAGCACAGGACAGGAGGTGGATTTATGTACGTATGCATAAACCCCGTATACAGTAATTGAACATCAGATGCATCTTTAAATCTGCCTAAATCCCAGCAGTGTTTCTCACAGCACAAACAAGCTGCCACAGAGGGCCCTTTGGGCAAGACCTCCACGCTTCCCTTCAGCGGCGCATTCATCCCTCAATAATACAACACTTAACCCTCCTGTATTGTCCATAAAAGGCCCGGCTGGCAGGTACAGTAAGCTGGTGGGTCTAACAAAAGGTTGGCGCCGAGCTGAGAAAAACATCCACACAGGGAAATGAGCTGTCATTACAGTAGCAAGGCAGCACTCAGGCACTCCTCTGTATGTGCTCATGTCTTCTGCTCGCTACCCCCAAGGTCCTCTTCCACTCATAAATACATAATTACGCCCACCGCCCGCCATGATGATTTCTGTTTTCATCAGCTGTCAGAAATGACCTGAATTACCCATCACTGTTTGACCCAAATGCAGCCGTCAGATATGTTAATCACAGCTTACATAACCACTCAGCCCTCTTTCCGCCGACTTAAACTGTGTGTACATGCGTGCCTGAAACCCCTTTAAATAGCACCTGTCACCAACACGGGAAAATAACAGGAAAAAAAAAATGAATAGCAGAAATGTAAAACTTAGGATGAAGTATTTTGCATCCATAAATTAACCTTGACTTTGACGGCTCTCGGCGGGAGGCATGCTGAGCTGTACCTTTTTAATGTTTAACATGACAGAAAAGACAGAAAAACAGAAGAGGCTGATGTCCCTGAAAGCTACGACCTGAACTTCTCCAGGATGCAGAGTGAAGAGAAAAACAAGTCGACTGCTCTTTTGTTTTGTTTTTAATCTCGTTGTCGAAGTATTTTGACGTTTGTAATTAAATATGTATTTATGTAGATATCGTCAGGATATGTAAACAATTGTTTTCATAGGCTCCAACGACAGATTCTTCTTTCTGATTTATTCCATTTTAAACCGTTCCCACACTGACTCCATGCATGTCCGCCTGCTGCTACAGGAAGCAGTGAAGTGGGAAGACCCCCGCTGGACGTCTTAAGTCTCCTGATGCTTCGTGTTGCGTCTCCGCCGTAACCGTCCGCCAAGGTTTTCAAACTCAACTGTGTTTGACACTGTGGTGTTTGAACCCGTGTAGCCGGCTATGAGAGCGCCGCCACAGTGGGACTTGTAGGTACAATCCTACAGAATGACGGCATTAATATTTCCCACGTTTACTGAACTAATCTTAACTCCAGCCATGAGAATTTACATCAATATATTATGACCAAAATTATGAGCCGTTTCAAGTCCACATAAATTCATAGCTGGCGGTTGTTTGAATTGTGGGTAAGATGTTTGCATAGTGTGACTAACTGATCATTTTGTAGAAATACCACTTGTTCAAGTACATTACATTATCTGGCTGCTGTATCTGATGTATGGGCTTGTAATTAGACACAGAGGCTTATCGGCTAATCAAGAGTAATATACGAGTGGAGTTTGTCGCTGTCAGCGTAAAGCATCACGGCAACAAGTTGCAGAAAAAGGCTTTTTTTTTTTTTTTGCAATGTTATCTCATTAGTGGTAATTATACCAGATATCATCCTGTATTATTGTGTGAGCTGACATATCCTGAAGCTAAAGTCCTTCCCCCAGCCCAACGCCTGTTTCCACAGAACACGGGCTGGATTTCGCTCTGCCATCTTTTCTTTGCATAAACAGCGCCTGCAGTCAGAGTCTGCTCTGATCAAAGGGACAAATCTATCCAGGAGCAATCAGGTTGCTGCGCTAGCCCGGGCTGCTGACAACTCCAGGCTCTTTGATCAGAAATACATCATCTTCAGCAGGCTGCCTGCCTGGATGCCTTTGTCTGGGGCCAGGAAATAGGGGAAGTGATAGCTCCCTCTTGGTGCTCCTCTTCGCTGCTACGCCTTTTGGCAGGCAAGATGAAAGCTACCCCAGTTATAAGGGAAAACACCCCCAATGAACTGAGCCCAGCTTCTTGGGTGCAGCGAGAGCCACCACCCCTATATCATCACTAAATCTCTACACGCCGTCTATGCATAATGGCACAGAAGATATTGTCAATTTCTCTTTTCTCTTCGCCCGTCTTTCTCGGTGAAATGAGACTTTGGCTGCGATAGTGTGCCAGTGCAATTGAGGTCACATCCAAAAGCATCGGTCTTCCTCCTCCCAATTCAGTAACTGCACTTCTAATAACATGGTCTTGTCTGCAAGGAAAAAGAAAAGTGAATGTCTGGGCCTCTGAGCACACCTCCCTCGCTCCCCTCCTCTGCTTTCAACCCCCTGACTATGAGCTAAAGTGATTTTTTTTTTCTTTCCCTCCACCCAGCTTGAAGAGGTGGAACAGGAGATGTTGAATGATGGACAGGTGTGCAGGCATTGTGCTGTTCTGCTCTGCACTGAAGGAGATCATTGATTTGCATTACAGTCCCACACATAAAACACAACCCTTCACTCACACACACACACACACACTCACACACATTCACATGCCCCCATCCACATCTCACTGTTCCACCCCTATAACTGCACCACCTCCCACATGGCAGCCCACACCCCGGCTCCTAATCAAGGAGCGAATGTTTATCTCACTTCCTGTCTTTCATAGGGGTGGAGTGTTATCTCCGGCTTGTGCTACCACCTCACCTGAGCTGACCTGGGAGGGAAAGCTATCACGCCTCCGCGCGAGGCTTACAAGGTTGCTCGGATGATTTCCAAACCGTACGTTGCCTCGCAGAGAATATACGTCTGCATCTATTAAATGCAGGTTATTGCGGGAGACTTAACCTTTCCTGGGGTCACGCTGAGCTTATATATGGGCTCAAACAAATCAAACCAATTTGAATACATTAGTTGTTTTTTTTTCCCTTCTTCCTCTTATGAAGTACACAGAAAAAAAAATAAAAAAATCAACAACACCCCGGGAAGCCGGGCGCTGCTTAAAGGTGTAATCCCTTTGCGTCAACAGCCTCAGAAGCATATCAGGTGTCTTTAAGCTCATCCACCTGTCAGTGAGCTTTTCCAGCAATTACACATCTGTCAAGTGTCACCTATCTCAGCTCTCACTGACAAGGGTTATGTCAAGCAGTCAGCCATTACGGCAGCCCAAATGGAGTCTGCATTGTTTAGAGCCAGCAGGAAGTGGCTGTGGCATGGAAGAGTGAGCAGGGTCTCCACAGTGTGACTGGGAAGCCAAGCTAACGGTTAGTTTCAGAGGCGGAGGGGTGGGGCGGAGGGGCTTCTGTCCAGATCTCTTTTCTCGCGTCTCCTCATATTTCTCAGAGCTCGGATGGCAGCGAGGGTGTTTTTTTTCTTTATTTTATTGTGTGTGTTTGCTGCACTGAGCCTTGAGACTCATCCCGGCTGGTTAAAGCTTCGCCCAGGGCAACGGCTTTTATATGCATGAGCTTGATTTGACCTGTCTTCAGACTGTGAAGAGGGTTATGCAAAAGAGAAAATCGGACGGAATATTAAATATGATATCGGGTTTAGAGTTTCCCTGTGCTTTAATATTGTCTTACGTCGGTTTGAAATATACACCGTGTGTGTTTTTGTAGCTTTCATTTCCCTCTGCGGGGTTCGTCCTGCCCGGTGCTGGAGGAAACGGACCTGAAACCAAGGAGACGATGCCTTAATGAATAATTCCTCATTAACTACTTCTTACATAGTTAATAGTTGAAGCAATTACCTGATATGTTGGAGAATATTCTGTCTTCTAGCGGGCTTTCTTGGCAACAGTTAAATGACATCTGATCTTAGGTTAGCGTAAATAAAAAGTGTTTTAGCTAACGTTGGTGTTTGTATTTTAAGAATTCTGGTTCTGCTGATCAGATGTGGCTCTTATTGTTGATTTCTTGTTGTTACTTCCACACTTTTTCATGAATACATGAGTAATAATACCAGTTAGCAACAGTCATGGGAGACATTTTTGACTACTTTTATTACAGTAATACATTTTCCTGATTATACCAAAGTCCTTCCTGATAAGTCCAGCAGCCGTCGACCACTAAACGAGAACCAGTTGCAACTCCAAACTTCCAAAATTAGGAAATTTGAACTCATGTTTAAACCGTGTCCTGCAAACACGGTATCCGGCTGCATCATCCTTCCCGTCTCCTGATGCGTTTGTCTTCCTAAATCAGACTTTAGCATCGTTCTTGGGTAACGTCACTATCGCTGGGTTGCTTGATTAGAAGGCGATTAGCACAAATATTGCGATTATCTTGCAATGTTCTCTTTAATTTGGCGAATGCTAAGGCTACCAAACACACAAACCAGAAAGAAGCCCGCTGGCAGCACACTTACTTTATCTGGCTCCGTGTTTCCTGCGACTGCATTTATCTGCGTTAGGTTTCAGGAGAAATCTCACTAGAATGCAGGAGAAGATGCATGAACTCTTTATTCAGTCTTTATTCTTCTTCTGTGACAGCGAGCGCAGCAGCGTACCGACTTTCAGGAGCTGTTCTGCTTATCTAGTCACACCACAGCTGACTGAAGGAACTTTACTACAACGTTTTCCTGTGACTCGTAAACATGGCGGTGGACGCTCGCTACCAAACCACTGGTGACCGCTGTTCTTGAAGGGGTCGTGCAGTGGAGCTATATTCCAGTTATATTAGGATAAGATAAAGTTTGTTGTCCTGCAGGAAATATATGTTGGACACTTGATGGTAAAACAATGCAGAAACATATCACTCATGCACACACACACAACAACAAATACACAGACTGCTGTGCACCAATAAACACACACATATATATATTGTTTTTAGTTGTTCTGCTATAATGCTGCATAATATGTCATTCGATTGTTGCTACACAATAATGTAAAAGCAGGACTTTACGGTTTTGGTAGCCCTAATTGCCTGCATCGTTAAAAACCAGAGCTTATGAGCGCAATCAGAGTTGTAAAATTCCAACAATACCCAAACCTCGACTTCAAAAACAACTTGTGAGCAGCCCTCGGCCCTCCTGAATATTTTAGTGTTTATTGCGGTGTGAGAGGATCATCAGATCGCGTCTCCCGTCGTAACGGCTGTTAACACCCGTCTCCGTCGCTCTCTGGGCTGAGTTTTTGCATCCCAGGTGCTGCGCTCGGTGTTAAAAGCTCGCAAGCAGAGAAAGAAGGATTGAATCTGGGTCACTTTAATGCTCTCGTCCGTCACACCGCTACATCTCCTCAGGCCTTAGATGCAAGGCACATTGTCAAGTATTAATGAAGAAAATGTCCCTGTAGGGCTGGTGTTTGTCAAACCAAATTACATACATTCAGTTGGAAAGGTGAGGATTAATCTTTCAAATCCCTTCTGGATGTGTAGGATGCACCATACAGTCCCACACTGAAAATAACCCCCCTGACGCTGACGCGAATTGGCTAAGCAGAAGCATTGTGCTGTTATGGTATACATACTGCAGGACGTGATGCCAGCAAACAAGTGAATATGCTGACAGCGGTACAGCACCTAGCGCCGTAGCTGCTGGTAAATATGCACACGCTTAAACAAAAAACTGGGACAGAATATATTCCAGTGAGCGTTTGGTGCCTTTCTCGTTTGTGTTTTCCATTTTTGGCTTTCATCGGATGAATAATTCCGACTGGTGATGAACACAACGGCGGAGCAGCGGCGCTAAGTTAGATTTAAAATAATAAGGCAAAAATAAAGAACCTGCACGACGATGAAGTCTTGCTTAGGTGGCCGTCCGACGGCAATCCTTCACGGGGGCTTGAAACGCATGCAAATGCTTCTTCATGTTTGTTATAATCACACGAACAAAACCCCAATGAAGACGTATGGAGTCGCATGTACTCGTGTAAAACAACCAGACAAACAAATAAACAAACAAACAAAACAACTCCTTTCTTGCACAGTCAACCGTGTGTCGGTGGCTGTGTGTATGTTTTTCTGGCAGAAATGGACTTTTTCTCAAACGGCTTTACGGCGCTGGTTGGAGCTTTTGTCCCATGCGACGGTTTTATTTGGATGCGGAGAGAGAAAAATATAATTCTCAGTCAATTAAATGCCATTGATAATACAGAGGCGGGCTGCTGTGAGAACGGCAGAGCGATCCACATCCTGGCTCATGTATGGCGGGGATTTGGTCTACCATGGGAAAGCAGCACTGGAGGTGGATCTGCAGAATTCTCCCCCTCCATCGCTCCTGCTAGTGTCTTGCTGAGATTTAAATAAGCCTAAAGATTACTTGAGGGCCTTTAAATGCAAATTTTGGTGAGTGTGCAAAGCCCCTCCTGTAAACCTCAGCCTTATCATTTGCCTCCCAGATTAGGGCCTGTCTGAGATGGGAAGCTGGCTCCAGGCCCCCCAATAAGCTGCAGGCCAGGGGCCACTCCAGAGAGAGCGAGAGGGAGCTGGGAGAGATGGATGGAGCGGGATGGAGCCTGCTATGGATATGTGTGCCAAGGTCAGTGGTGGCTGCACTCACAGTAATCAGCGAGTATCAGGAGACGTACATCTGGAGGTTTGCTTATCTGGCCGTGTGTTTGTTTGTGTGCTCGTGTCTTCGGCTGCTTCAGACTCAGCCACAGCTCTCTCAGTCACGCGGCTCTGAGCCAGGATCTTTGACAGATTAGGCAATAATCAATTAACAAATTAAGAAAAAGTAAGCATAAACGCCTTGTATCCCGTGATTATTGAATGCTTTGCTGCGCGGCTACAGCGCTTGGCCCGGCGTCCTACACTTTTTAGGGGGATAACAGATGTTAGAAACGGCTTTGAAAGGTATATTGGCTCCGAGTAAAATCCAAGAGTATTTATGGTTTTCGAACATGAAAGGATCCTGGCTTGCGGATGCATTTATATTTGAATGGCACCCACTTCATTACTTAATGATTTGAAAAGGCTGTTAGGAAGCTGAGCCGGAGCCAGCGAACCCGTGACCCTGCTGAGTCAATGTGCTAAACAGACACAGGCCCGGCTTCAGGCAGCTCACATGGTGGAAGGATGGCACGGAGCAGAGGAGGATACATTAGACCAGATTAAAACATACCAGCTTGTGCAAGGAATTAAATAACCTTAGTTTGTAGAAGCCCGTATAATCGATAGTGTTATAATAACAAAGAATGAAATGGCTGCGTAATGGGAACCGGTAATAAAACACCGACGGAGAACCATCATCAGCGCTGCAGCTCTGCTCAGCTCTGCTCAGCGCTGTGGCATCCTTTGGCTCATGTTTGGGATTTTCCAGCCTCTGTTATTGTTTTGGTTCACAGTTTTTGCTCTCATAGAATTGTTTTCCCCCAAGAGGAGGCAGCTGCTTTGAGGGAAAACCCGCTGTATATTACCTCCCCACCATCAGACAACACACACGGTTAGTGAATTAGTGGATTTCTCGTAAAACGCTGCCGTGAAGCAGACTTTCTGTGGCACAAACATGACTCCGAATTTATGCTAATGTTGCTTTATATGCACTTAATGAGTAAAAAAAAGGCAACTGTTAGCTAGTTAGTTTGACCTTTCAGCATTTAGTGTCAGTTTTTATTCCAGTTTATTGTTTAAACAAAACCACTGATGCTGCTGATGTGTTTCTTCTGTCTTTGTTCTTTCTATACATATGTTTTAATTTGATTCTAATGATTTGTCTTTTATTGACTCATAATCAAACCCCCATAAAACTGACCTTCCTCTAAACTCTGCTTTGTGTTCAGGGCTTATTCAGATGTTAGCATGCAGAGCTGAGATGATGAACATCAGCGCGTCTGGAGCCTCATAGAGCTGCTCGTGCACATCTAGATGCTTAGGCTGGTTTAATGTCAGCTTCTATTTGACATAGAGCAGTAACACAGTCAGGAATTGAGACGTCGGGGTAGAAAATGTGAGCAGAGAAGTCTTGGTGCTTTGGGGTTGACGATCAAAATCATGAGTAAAAAAAAAAAAAGCCTTTGAGAGCTCAGCTTTGATAATGTTCTTCATATTTCTACAGTTTTCCAGTAGATGTCAATATAAACTAATACAGAGCTGTGTGTGTGTGTGTGTGTGTGTGTGTGTGTGTGTGAGCCTCCTTCTACCAGCTATTACTGGAACTGCAGCTTAAGGCAATTCTGCACTGGTTTAAGTGGTAAGCCGTAATGGTGCTGTAACCGCTAAGCAGTGTGACTCAAGCTGCTCTGCTGCTCAAGGGCACTACCGCTGCTGCCGTTGTTTGGCTGCGTGCGTTCACTTTCCCACACTGATGTTTCCAGCGTGACTTCTTCGTGCCCCCGCTTCGCTAATCACCACAGAGGCCAGTCAGAGTCTGCTCAGAGATTTTTCTCTGCATACGGTGCCATCAGAAGCATCGAGGTCACCGAGCCGCGCCGCCATCGCTCACCGCTCGCGTACAGTACGGCGCGTTATGTCACTCCAGCCTTTGATTTCTCAGCCTCGCTGTATGGTACATTCTGTGCATCTGGCACAGTGTGTAGGCACAGCTGGTGTCAACAAGGACCTATGTTGTCAAAAAGCACCAAACTCAGGTCAAGGTCGTGGAGGGAAAAGTTAGCGACGGCGGGAGGACGGCTGGTGGCAGTTCTGACTGATGCTGTGCTTGACTGCTCGCTCTCTCTCTCCATATAAACCCTCCCATGGAACACACACATACACAATCCCCCTTTCATCCCACTTTTTCTCTGCCATGTCCCCTTGTCATATGCCCCCCCCTCCTGCCCCTTCCCCCCTCCTCTTCCTCTCAGGTGCTCAGAAGCGATGTGGAGGAGGTCGAGGACATGAGGAGCCCACCGGAGAGAGAACAGATGTCACATGCCTCTTGCACCACACTCAGGGATGTGTGTGTGTGTGTGTGTGTGTGTGTGTGTGTGTGTGTGTGTGTTCTGTGCTGTGACAGGTAGCGTGTTGTGGTTGAAAGGTAAAGAGAGGCCCAACTCCCAGAAGGAAATGGAATAAAATAGGGTCCAATAAGGGGGAAGGGGCACCGGGATGAAAAGAAATGTTGGAAAATAGGTCCTGGATGTAGACACCTTGTCGTCTGCTGTTGGCTGTGAACTTTTACAGAAGACTGTCAGTCAGAGCAGCGACTGTCAAGAGGATGTTTACCAACTCAAAATAAAAAAATCTCCACTAATCATTGAATACAGTAAAATCTGCACGTTTCCTTTGCTGCCCTAGAAAGGAGCTGATGTGAATCATGGAGACAACCATCTCAGAGTGGAGAGGCCTTTAGTGCTGTAGGAGCTGACAGGAGGAGGTGTTCTGTCATGGCAGCGTGCATGCTTTCATTTATCATTCATGGGTCACACTGTTCTGGATTGGTGATTAGATTGTTGGCAGATTGAGAGCTACGTTAATGACCCGAACATGTGCACGTACACAGGCGGACACGTCGATTAGAGGTTAGCTTCTGAAATAAATAATAATAATAATAATAATAATAAACAACGTATGACACGCCGGCCCTCTGGAAGCCCTGCTAGCTAGGCAGTTCAAAAGCGCTGTACGTTCCCGCTCTAGATGGCCTCACCTTTGTCTTAATTACACACCGTCTGCTGAACGTACACTCACCTGTGAATTAGCTCATTAGAAATGGCAGCGATAACAGACACGCCATGTCCGCCTACCACATGGAAAGTGATCCACCGCGTCCCCTGCGATGCCTCCCTCTGTGATAATGTACATATTCATTATTCAGCATGGCTTGTCAGATTAACAGAATATTTTGCAGATTAGCTGGCTAGCTGTCTGGTGGTCTTGTCTTTTCATCCAGCGACCAGAGGGCCCCGGCTAAGCATCATAATGGCAGCAATCCCAGGTGGGGAGTAGAGATGCAAGAGGAGGGGGGGGGGTGGCACTTTTGATCTGCTCCGAGTTCCTTGAAAGGTTTGGATGGATTATGCTGTCTCTAAATGTTTGCCTTATGCGTTGACTGATCGTAGCTGCACTCATGTATGTGTATGAATATTTACATGCCATGTTTGGCCACGAGGGAGACGGGGTTTATCCGTCGGTGCGAGTCAGAGGTATCTGGGAGCCGGCATCTCCTATACCTTCCAGGTACTGAAGTCTGTGTGTATCCTGTAGAGCTTAAGTGTTCAAAGCTACCTTCATGCTGTGGCCGGTGAGTCCTGCATGATAAGCAGGCGTCTTCTCCCTGCAGCGTGGCCCCTGCTGGATGGTGAAGACATCAGAAGCCAACGATGACTTCTGAGCGCGGGGCTACTTCCTGAAAAAAAAAACGCGCACATGTGTGTGAATGTGTTTATTGAAGTGTGCTCACCAAGCTGTTTAATGCGAGCCAGTCATTGAGGTTAGCATGGTTTTGGCAGCTTTTCGTTTGAAGGTGACATCACTCCGAGGATTCTCCACATGAGTGTGCATGTTATGTGTGTGCATCCATACCGTGTTACACATATGTTGACAATTACGCTTCAGAGAAACCGGTTGGGAAGGATGGAAAGTGTATTTGAACCTACATTACATAAGTCGACAATCAGTGGTTATGGTAGTGATTCAAACTATGGAGCCACGGTAAACACGCCGGCAAGAACTAATCAGGGAATCTTTCATCTTCTAGTGTTGCAGGCAGTTTATTCATCATTCTGGCACGGTACTGTATACTCTAATGCTGGGGTCTAGAGGGCTTGTGTTGAGGTATATATATATATAGTGTGTGTGTGTGTGTGTGTGTGTGTAGGAGGAAGATTGAAAGAGTATGAAGGTGCACAAACGTCTATTCTCATAAATAAACATTACAGTCTGCAGCTTTTTTTTTATTTATTCCAGGACAGATGAGGCAAGATCCTCATCAGCCAGTTTACGCCAACAAACTCTGAGGTTAAAATCATTAATTGTTGGAGGGGATTTTATGGGACAGCTCTTTATTAGTGTTTTACAAGTGGATTGCCTCATTCTCAAATTACCTTCCAGGCTGAATGTATGTCTGATTCAGCCGTCGGTCTGGGACCAGCGCAACACTCCTCGCTCAGTTCCATTTGTCGGGGCCCCCTGAGTGTTTATAGTTGCCTTGTGCTGTAAAAGTCGGGCGCGCTGACCGTCGCTGCAGTTGACTTCTGTTAACTATGGGGTGCCACGTTCACCTTCTCTACATCGGGGAGAGGCAGACCGAAGAGCACCGCGGGGGCGTCGTAAAAGGGCCTCACAGGATATTGAAATAATGACCGTTGTTTGCAAAAACAGGATAGCCCAAGTCAAATTATTTCCTCATGTATTTGTCCTGAGTGATCATAAAGTCTTCCGAGAACACTCAAAGTTGTCTGCAGTCTGCTAATCCAATATAGACCGGGGCACATGGAACAGAAACATTACCTCTAACTACCTAGTTATCTGGCTAGCTCTGCCAAGCAGCCCGAATCTGCTCTGATTTTTGGCCTATCAGTCTGCAGAGTGAGGGTACAGGCAGCGAATTAATGGTCAGGAGATTTATTTGTTTGGTGTAATAAGGACTGTAAAACAGTAAGAGCTCTGTGCAGCCTTGCAGGCCCCCTGCCCCCTGGGTACAATCAAATGTTGCCAGTAAATCAATAGAGCTGGAAGAGGTTTTTATAACCCGAGTTTAACACCAGGCTCTAAGTGCTCCAGGTGGCAGGTCATTTGTTCATTATCCCAACTTATCACAATAAACAATGGCAACTCTGATTGGACTACTCTGCTACTACGAGGGGAAAAATTGGAGAGGAAGAAGACAAAAATCTCAGGTGGGCAAGGAAGTGCTAATAAGGAAGGCAGAGAGTGGGCAGGAGACAGGGGAGCAGCAGAAGATTAACCGCTGTAATTACGTACAGGAGCACAGAGGAGGACCGGGACAGTGCCGGTAACAGATAGCGCGAGAGCTCTACAAGCCGTCAGCCTGTACCGATGACTCGTCTGATGCGAGGGTTGTAATCGCGCCGCTCGGTGCCACCAACAGGTCTGGGGCTTTTAGCGCTGTAAATACAAACAGTGCCACCTGGTTCTTCTTCTGGGAGCTGGCTTGCAGATTTCACTGCAAAGAGAAAAATGGGAGCCGCTGGGCCGGGTTGTGTGCGAAAACAAGATGAATTGCTTCAATAATTTTGTGGCCTCTTTAAACACGGCTCAAGCTGGTCTTGAGCTGTATTGCGAAAGTGAATGGGAGAGATCCGGTGGTGAGATAGGACAGCAGATCGTTAAAGCCGGGAGTGTTTAAATCACCGCAGAGATACAGTACAGGAACAGGCATTGTATGAAGTTATAAACTACTGCAAAAGGAGATTTAAACGCGGTGCTTGTGCAGTAGGTAAAGCAGTAAACCAGGCCTGCATGCTGTTTTCAGATGTCTCTACCCAAAGGAACTTACAGTAATGTGAGTGCATTTTTGTGACCCCACTGGGAATTGAACTCCTAACCCATGACAAGCACATGCTTCATCTGCCCAACTACCCCGGACCACATGGCTCTGCACCTTGTAAAGGTGAGCGGTGCACTCGGAGAAGACATACAGGAAACACGTGGAACGTCTTTACCGTGCTGTACAGTGCAAAATTGCTCCAATCTCAGTTATTCAAATTTCTTGCATTTAATTTATGACTCCTGTACAGGAGCCCGGCAGCTGGAGTTTGTAATTACACAACACACTCGGCTCCTTCTACTCCGCCGCCGACACGCTACTGCATAATTTACATGTCTATTAGCTCATCAATTACAGTGTAATTACTGCGATGCACAACTAGTTTTTTACTGTATTATAAAGCAAGTCGTCGAATGAATAAGTGAACAAACAAACAAGCGAGCAAACACGGCGATAAAGACGCAGCAAACAAAAACAAGCAAATAGAAGATATTCAGTTTGTGACATGAAGTCACCCCAGGTTCCCCTGCACACACACACACACACACACACACACACACACACACACACACACACACACAGGCCTGGTGTTTAGTCTGAGAGGGCCTTATCCTCGGCTTATCATCTGCATTTGTTTACCCCTGATTCCACTGTTCTGCAAACCGTCTCACGATTCATTACTGTGATTAATAAGCCCATCATGTGAAACCAAAATACTGTAGCTTTGCATCTCAAGACTCATTGTGTCTTCCATAAGCTTTCTCAGGGATGCATAATTAAGCCACACCACTCTGTTCCTGCTCTCTCAGTGTTTCACTGTTTTTTTTTTTTTGATGAATTAATGACGGAGTGATTTTAGGAATGCATTATGCATGATAGGAATGGCTTTGTAATGGGAACAAACAGAGGCAGTTGTGCAGGTCGGGGTGGCAAATATATTGACCATCAGCAGCAACTCATCCAGTATGCATTACTTATAAAGGGACTGGGGTTTTCTTTACATGCTGTGAATATTAAAATCTCGACCAAAACAAGACGCTTACATCACGGCGATGTGGTTTGAGTTCTTGTCGTTTCCGTTGATGCGACTGACGAACTCTGTGAAGCCTCCGCTGAGATGAGGGATGTTTGGGGTTATCTTGGGAAAACATTTTCTTTCCATTTATGATTTGGTGTGAGTTTCAAACAGTGCGGCTGTTAAAATGTGGATGAAAATAGCCGTGGATGAAGTTAAAAGAAACAAATGGCAGCGGTCCCATCACTCACTCACTCGGAGCCTCAATCAAAGACATCTTTCCTGCAGGCCCCTCCACTCGTTCTTCCTCGAGACATCTGCACCGAACGCAGACAACGCTGAACGCACAGAAGGCATCCTTGAAATCTATTTTAAATAAACAAAGTCAGCGTTGAACTTTTACTGGACATATACGCAGTCAGAACAGCCAATTCAGCATTGGAGCGTGTTGGGGCTGCTGGTGTTTTGGCTGCTGCAGGTCGTAGCGGTGATAAATCTGGGGAAGTTAGCCTTGGTAATGGACTCCAGAAGGGGCCTGGGAGTTAAACAGTGATGAGCAATGGAAACTGTGGTCAGCAAGAGAGCAGCTGTAACCCTGTAACAGGCGTGGACAAGATGAGAGGAAGGAAACAGCCAAACGTTCGGAGGCCCAGCGATGGGTCTATTTTAGGAGAGGGCTTGAGGGAGAGGAGTGGGAACCGGGCCGAGCAGCAGTCGAGCAGCACATGTGGGTAGTGCTGCAGGCTGAGTGTTGAAGAAGCAGCGAGGACTCAGCAGGAGAACAAGAGAGCTGGAGATGAATTGCTTGTAGGGAAGCACTGTTAACTCCAAAAACTAGTTTTTAATGTTGGGTGTGCCTTGAGAGTTTATGTAAAGGGTAAGTGGAGCTACACAAGTATAGTCCTGGAAAAAGATTTGTGGTAAGCCACCATTGCATAATCCTCCAGAGACATGGTTAGAAACTAGCAAAGGAAAAAAAAAAAGCTATAAAGAGACAGAGAGTAAGAGGGGGAGAGGAGAGAGAGGAGAGAGAGGGAATGCAGCCTGCTGCTTTTTTACCATTAAGGTCCGTCTCTCTGGTTCTGTCCCGTCTTTCTCACCTCTGACCCCAGAATGATCCTCCATTAATGCCGTTTGTTGAACACAACACATTCTTTGTGGACATGCAGGAGAAATGGCTCAGGTATTGATATGTATATTAGCCTCCACGGTCTCCTCTGCAGTCGAGGAATACTTATTGACAAGCGTTTGCTGCCACCGCAAGTTATTGTCTAAATAATTGATCTAATTGATTAGGCTCAATGGAAATCAACAAAATGACCGGTTTAATAGGTGAAGATGTTTCTTGGGGGATCAATACCGATTATTACTCAAAGGGGGCCGGGGCTGTTACTGCGAGGTCATCTATCGGATGGCCCGAGCAGTTTACATTTTAATCTGCTTTTTATTTGTGTTTTGAGTTCCTCGGATTCTTGCCACGAGACTGAAATCCTCCTCATCTGGCTCATGTCTGGACAAAGTAAATAAATGATCCGGTACCCTCGCCGGCCGGGTTGGAATGTCAAAGGTCACGGGGTCAGAGCTGCAAGAAGCCAAATTAGGTTTGAGGACGGCAAACGCTCAGTTCCTTTCTATTTGATTAGTTGCCCAGCCGTGTGCCCTACAACACGGACAAACACCCCGAACACGGCTCAGCGAGGAGCCCAGTGCTGGAAACCTGAAGGTGAACTCACAAACAACAACCTTCAACATCTTAGGCTGAACTTTTCAGCACACCAGCCCTGTTTTGATTGAGAACTCATGCGGTTTAAGCAAATGGTGGGACTGAAGAAAAGCAACCGTGTTGGGATGGTGAGGTAAGGCACTTGGCAGTGAGCAGCGTCTCAATGGGAAGGAGAGCGTTCTATGTGTCTGTTATTGTTGAAAAGTTAGGACTTCTCCTGTGCAATCTGTCATTTGTTTTCAGGGCAGTCGACAGCCCACGGGGAATGGATCTCATTTCAAACATTAAAGAGGCTTCCAAGGCTCTTGAAGTAAACAAATTAGACTTGGTTCAGATGGCACAAATGACAATAGTTTTCAATAATTGGAAATGATAAAGAAAGTCTTTGATATGATGGTGGATCCACCATGTCTAGAAGGCAGTATGAAGGGAAGCCTGCGGTTTCACTCCACAATCTCAGTCTCATTATAAATCTTCACAGCAAAACATTTTCTAATGCTGTGTTTGGCTGAATAAACAGTTATGATTTGGCACAAAACAGACACAGTGGACGCCTGACTTCAACGAGCTGCCAGCTTCTCTGTGTACACGGTGGAGAGCGGGGGAGCCGAGGAGCCTCTCCGGTGGAAATTATGAATATAAAGTCATGCATTATAGATCTGCAGGTGAATTTATTTATTCTCCTGCAAAAGTCGGAAATGTAAGCCAGCCGAATCAATGCGGGAGAGTTCATCTCTGTCCACCTAATCATTTGCTAATGGCTACTATCAATTGTCTGCCCACGGCTTGTGCATCCAACACTCCTGCAATTAAAGTCAACAAGCACATACTGTACTGTCGACTAAAGGTGCCTTAGCATGGGATTCCAGGTTAATGTATTGATTATCTCCTGCATGGCAAATTGGATTTATTCCACACCATCAGTCTTGTTTATTTATTTATAACCACGCCGTAATTCATCAAAAATGATCCTGCTGATGGGAGAAAGCATTAGCTGTCAGGCTAATCAAATGTATTGTTTTATTTTTAAGTGTAACACCCTGCATGCATTCTGTTTTTTGATTCATGCACCGAATGCTGTCAAACCAGGAGATAAATTCAAACGGGCAGATAAAAAGTTTTTCCAGAGGAAGACCTAAATGTGCGGCGCTGGATGGCTTGTATGTGCTATATAGCTTGTATGTCACACAGACTTTACAACAGCTTGCACTTTTTCAACATGTTATTTATTTATTTGCTTGCTCGCCGGCCCTGCACCCACATCCTTGTGCTCCTGGCAGCGCTGACGAATACAACACAATACAAAGGAATACTTACTTTTGGAGTGTTGTTATTTATTCATGACGCCCTGGAGTCTTCCTGTCCGTTCCAGACATTATTTTAATGTTTCAGTTTCGCTGTTTCTCTCGCTGTTTCTATAAAAACATTGACACTGGCCTAACTACACCCCCAGATCGCAGAAGTGGAGGCGCTGGCGGTTGTGTTCGGCGGTGGAGGCGTGCACGTGGGTGCGTGCACGCTCCAGTGTCGTCTGCTGACATATTCGGTTGTGTGCATCTGTGTGTGTGATCTTTTGTTTTGGCAATTGATTCCTCCCTCAAGAATCCATATGATTCAATGAAAAGAAGAAGGGCAAGAAATGTGCGAGCGTGCTTTTTGCATTCATTATCAGGCTTTGAAAATATCCATAATGCAAAAGACAAACAGCTACTCATTATTTTATATTATTTATAGTCTCAATATATTATGAAAGTGGTGTTTCTTTGTTGTTGGAAGTGATCCCAGGCTTCTGAAGTCACTCCACCGCTCTTCCCATGTGCATAACGCGGCGCGTGGATCGGCGCTATAAGCTCTCTCCTGGCATTGATGTACACTAATGTACTCCGCCTCCCCTTGGGTCGACCTGTCTGGACCATCTCATCAGAATCCTATACATCCATCCATCCATCCCATCTCGCGCCAGCCTCACGCCGCCGCCATTGTCCGTAATAAAATGGTCTTAGCCGAGAGAGAGGCTGTTTGATTGCTCCTGTGCAGCAAGGCGGCTATTCACCATAATATAATATTCCCCCTGTAGCCGGCACCTGTCTCCCTCTGACAAGCGTACATCACCCTGTGGGGTCAGCGGGGTCTCCCATCACTGTCCAACCACCTAGTCTGACTGACGCAAATCCTATAGAATTGCCTGTTTTGAACTTGAGCATGCGTCCCCTCTTGACACTTCCCGCATGTCTGCAGATCGCCAGTAACAATATCGCCTATGGAATCAATCTCGCCGCTGTATTCCAGGCCTATGGAAACCATTGATCAGCGCTTTGATGTCGTGGCCTTTCATAAATTGCGACCTTTTTAGTATTGGCATACCCCATCATTCCCACAGACAGTTGTGCTCGTGAGCCTCTCCAGTGGGCAGCGAGCGGGAGGCCGACCAGCGCCGTGTCACAGGTGTCAATTCAGCTGCTCCTTATTGACAATAAGGCTCCTCTGGACCGCCGAAATGAAATCGGAGATGACAAGAACCCGACTTTGATGCTGACCTTACACCTCATCTGAGAAATATGTAATTGTGGCCCCTCTAGGGGAATTCAGTTTTTATTTTTATTAAGAAATAAAAAAAGGCGACGCTTGGCTGGACTGTACTTTTTAAGGGAGGCTTATGAGAAATGAGAAGATGGGCGCTGTAGTGTCACACCATGGTTATACGGATATATATTTAAAAGGAGACATCCAGCAGACAGCATTATGGGTTTTATTTGCTTGTGGGGCCTTTTCTGTGACACCAGACCATCTTGTGCTATTCTATCCTCCCTCCAATGCTCCCAGCACTATGGCTTTTCAGGAGAAGGCAGCAGTCAGAAGTACTTTAGCTTGTTAAAATTGACCATAAACAGCTCATTGTTTTAAGAGGGCCAGACACGGTCATTTGATACCAGCACTATACTGGCTTTTTGCCCCTCAGCTATTCTGTTATTTCACTCTAGTAGTACACATGGGGTTCTGCACATGAAATATTGCCAGTATAGGGATAGCACATGCTGCTTGGGAAGCATGTGAATACAGATTTTTTTTTTTACACTTGTGGGAATGTTAGGAGTTCGTACTGAACACTCAAGCTGGATATTAATATGAATTAGAACAGCTTTATTTTGCTTTCAGTGCAAAAACGTCACATGTGTCATTGATATTTCTCTACCGTACTTTGCATTTTTTCTTTGAACAGATTCTAGTAAAACAAATGAACATAAAGCAGTAAAACATGGTCAGGAAAAAACCAACAAAAAAAATTGTTTGTTTGAGTTAATGCAAAATGTGTGTGTGAAGATAAGAGAGATGGAGCTCTCAGCAGCCCACCTGTCTCTCCCCACAGCGCCTCCCCTCCACACCCTCTCCTCTCCGCCATGCAGCCCATCATCGGTGTGCCTGACGGCGGTCTGATGTGTTCTCAGCGTGCTCCTTTACATGCACATGTCAGCGCAGTTGAATGAGTCACCCGAACTGACAGCAGATGGTGCTCTTTGGGTACGAGAGGCCTGATCCATCCACTCAGCCCACTCTCCGTGCAATCTATCATCATTCTCCTTCTCTGTCTGCTCCCCCAAGACCACTGAAGGGATTCTGGACCACCATCCTTTGTGCCATCATTTACGTTTGTGCAGGAGAATGTCAGCCTGCTCAGCCTTGGGCTTTTTATCTGGGGAGCTAGCGGCAGCGAGTCGACGTGCAGTTTAGACAGGGATCCATGGGGCACCTCTTAATGATGTGGTTCAGTGATAAACCTGGGAAGACTGACTGACTGGAAATTGTCTTGGTGTGGTAGAAAAAGCAAGAAGCGAGAGAGGCACGTTGTAGAGAGACTGCTGGAGGAAAACACGGAGCGAGGGTAACTTAAGTTCAGCGCTTTAAACTTTTACACTTGGCTCATTCTTCAAATGTTTGTATTATAGGGGTGTAAGAAAAATGGTCTCCCCCCTGCAGGGACAGCATTTCAACGTGCTCTAAGTTGGGGAGGATAATTACAAGAACTTTGCAAAATAAGGAAACCCTATTGATTAGGAGATATTAAATGGTCACCTGCAGACACAATTTACTCAGAGTGTCTTCCAGTGTTATATGAAAGCCATAATGAATCCATTTGGGAACCTGATGTACAGCATGTAGGATTTAGTTGTTCACAAGCTCCCTGACCCATCTCTGCAATGCAAATGTTTTAATATGGCAGAGTGTTGCGAGGAGCCAATCAGGTATATTGCAGTGATTAGATTAAAATCCGATTTTTCCGTCAACTCAGCAAAGCCGTATCGGTAGTCAATTAAGATCTGTCATAATGTGATGGAGGACAGTTTGAAATGATCCCCTGCTCTGCTAAATGTATGACAGGCTACTACTAAAAGGGTCACTGCTGTGACCTTGATTCACCAGAGGCTTTAAATACACAATCTGCTGGTTTCAGCATATGCAATATTTCTCCGAGTCTCCAAGTGAAACGTCAATGAAGTGTGTCTGCAGGCGCCTGTGCAGACACACTTCTTTATACATTTCCCATTTTCCCACACAATAGAAATCAATGCGCAAGTAATTCACGTATTCATTAAGAAAATATGTCCACAGTTCCAAACCTATTCGTAAATTAGCTGACAGATTATTCCCTCTCACGTTAATGCTTTGACTGAGCGACAGGCGGCGGAACTCCGACTCGGACACTTCGTTTTTTCTCCACCCGGCTAATAGTCCTACTTAATACTCATCAATCATAACAGTCAGAAAATATTGATTCCTGGCTGGATTAAATCAGAGTTATTCCACTGCAATAGCTATTACAAAGTACAGCTATTACAGTGAAACAGTTCTTGATTTACTGTGAGAGAGGATCTGCTGCCTGGTTGTTGTGCTGACTGTGTGTGTGTGTGTGTGTGTGTGTGTGTGTGTTTAATCCAGCTGATTCCGTCATTACAACACTGTTTGGAAATACATTTTCTCTTTCCACAGCGTGTCTCTGCATTTCCATTCGCCACCCGGAGCTTTATTACGACACCACTATGCATAAGAATCGAGCTCGTGGGCTTTGTTTTTTGAGCGCTGGGTTCTGTTGAGGTGGATGTCGCACCGTATGACTGCATCTTTGCATAATGTCGATGACCCACAAGTGAGTGTCAGAAATTATGTCATCAGAAATGGGTCATGGTTGCGTTACTGGGACCGCCCCAACACCTGTGACACTCATCATCTCTGCATCATGTAGATATATATGTTCATACATACATACTGGACTCTCTGTCCAGAGAAACGCTGACATTTGTTGTAACTTGTTCTCAGCCGGACTGGCAGTGTGGAACCACGCTCTGCTGGAGATGCCCCGTTTGACCTCTGTTGGCTTCATCATCGGGGAGTTATAACAGCCCTGTGAGCGGCGGCCTGCAGTTGTGTGAGCCGAGGCTGCTGCAGACAGGTGCTGCAGTGTGTGTGTGTGCCTCAGTGCACCAAAACAGCTGGGGCCGGTCATCAGTGCTCACTGGAGATGACATCACCTGACAAGTGTTCATCTGACTCATCTCCCGCTCTCTGGCTCCATCCGAGGCTCCTGACACATGCTTCACCTCCGAGACGCTCGCGCAGGACAAGGGCTGTGCTGTGGCTGCCGGCGCTAAATCCAGTAATATCGTGAGTCTGAGCCAAGACCATGTTAAAAAAAGGAGGTGAGGTAAGAGGGCAGAGGCAGGTGATGCCGCCGCGCTCGTCATCACGCTTTGACAGGTGCAACGCTTTGCTTGGGTGTATCAAAAAGCCCTTTAATGTATGGAGGAAGAATGCTGGACTCCAAGTGTTGTATATTAAGGCAGTTAGAAAAGAACAAAGCTGGACACAAAGGGCAGTTAAACTGGAGGAGTCAAGAGTAGGAACAAGGCTGTTCTACTTTAGTGTGTAGGGCTGTGAATCAGGGAAGGTCCATCCCTGCCTCGGACATAAAACGGTGATCTCTTTAATTACCTGGCATAAAATCCACAGTATAATATTCTCACCCCGGTACGACGCGGGACTGGAGTCGTATGATCCTCTGGAGGTGACTGTCTCGTTCTGAGGCAAGGGGAGAGATGAAGGTAATGCAAATGTATGGGCTCCTTTGTAGGCTGCTGAAAAAAAGCAATCAATTAATTTGGTAATTCACATATTTCAGTAGAAGGTGAACTGGATGGAATATATGATTTGCCATTAAACTGTCCAACACATCATTCTTAATTTTAGGTGGCTTAGCATGCACCGAGCGTCTGCGTTTCCACAGCTGTGGTGTGATTTACCAGGCGTGTGGTAGAGTAGGGACAGGAAAGGGTAAGGCCTCAACATACTGTCTGGTATGAACCTGACGAGTTTGTGTGTGTGCATGTTAGTGGTGGGACGCGATTAAAGAAAAAATAGAGACTTTATAATCAATATTTTTATCAAATAGCAATATTTGACACAATAAGCAAAGTTTTCAAATCAAAGACAAACACATACATGAACTTAAACATCATTTTTCATCAGTCTACTACATTCACAGATTAGTGCAAACTCAAAGTGTAATTATGGCTTTTATATTCAACATGTTAAGACTTTTATTGTCTTAAACCTCTTTGTTGCACAACCAGGCTCGTAGTGAAGCTGCTTCATGTCCACAGGATCCTTCAGTTTCTGGCTTCCTGTTCATTGTGCAGCGTCGTTGGTGAGAGTTACGAGCATCGCCCGCAAGCTCATTTGCATAAAGTAGACTTGATTTCAACCTTTTGCATGGAACCTATCCCGTGCTATAGGAACCACATGGTGCCAGAACCCCCCCAGCCTGTTCAATGCCAACGTCTGGCCCATGTATCTGCAACACAAGAACTACAAAATGAAACCAAAGCTCAAAAACAAAAGGCTAATGACACAGAATGCACGGTTTTGTGATGTAGTGACATTTTGCATAAACTAGGCTTGACCTCAGCTTTATGCAAATTTAGCAAATTCTGCCAAAATCGCCACCGTGGACACGTGGCGTTAGGCCGTGATAAGAAAAAAAATCTTCTCTGTTCAGCAGACTGTCTTGTGTGCTGACGTCATTCAAAGTGCATCTTCTTCGTGGCTGGCAAACGAACTTTAGGTGCATTACTGCCACCTACTGGCTGGAGTGTGTACATCAGAAATTAGGGAACTGAGAAAGATGCGATTAAATGCGTTTTTTATTTTTGAATATATTATTTTTTCTGTAATCAACTCATTGAAATCAAGTCCAAGCCCTCATATGTGTGTTTATGTGTGTGTAAATATGTATGTATATGTATAATGACAGAGTGGTGACGACTGTTACAGTAATCCTGCTTTTGATAAACAAGATGAGGCCACATCCAATCATAGTAGAGGTGTTATTATTACATTATTCTATTGGTTGCTCAGCCTTTCTTCTCCACAGTGCATCTGATAAGTGCGTACTGCTGCTGCGCAAACAGCATTACATCATCCTGCTTCTTCCCGGCAAAGTGAGCGGAGGCACGATGAGATCAGAGCCCCCTTGTTATCCCAGTAGCAAAGCAGACTACTGCAGGACCTAAAGGATCCTCTCCCACTGTCAGAGAAATATGTAAGATGCTGTCTCACCCACACGGCACCGAAAAACAGAACTCGGCTCAGGTTCATCCACAGGTGAAGTCTCTATTTCAGGTGCAGAGCGGAGAAAATCTGCTGGAGCCTCCAAGTGCACACAGACACAAACAGAAAGGCACAAACAGACACTGGGAAACTTGCAAATCCCAGAAACACCCCGTGGTGTTTGCCGTGTGATCACAGAGCATACAAATCATTTTTTAGATCAAAGACGACTTGTAGCTTAGAGAGCTTATTCGGCTTAAATCTTTTTATATCTTTTAGAATTACTCCCAGTTTTTACTCCAAACACAAATCCAGACAGAACAGTTTCATTTACGAGTCAGAGCCACGCTGTTGGATAACAAAAACAAATGGTTGGCTCTTTAAATCAGGTGTATGTTCATCTGGGCACCGATCTGTGTCCGTCCCCTCTGGCCCGCCGAGGCCTCAGTCCCCATTTGGGATCCGGGGGGTATGAAGATGAATTGACAGGGAGCTGATTCTTGTGGACCTCGGTGACTCCTGCTCCGGCTATGGTTACACAGTCCCCGCCCTCCCAGTGTCCTCCCCACACCCCGGCTCCCGTCCTGGTTATCCTGTCCGTGACAACCTAATGATGACAAAGACTAACCAGTAAACAGCAGCATCCACCACCACAGAGGAGCCTTTTATGGCGCAATGAAAGTGAGGGATGAAGCACGGTTGTCATCCGGTGTAGCCTCAGCAAATCACCACACAACAGCAAACAGTCAGGCGGCGGAGTGGAGATGACCGCGGCGACGCTGGCATTGAGTCGAGCTGTTTGTCAACAATCAGTCGATCTGTCAGTGTAATGCAGCGCAACAAATCAGCTCTGCCACCGCTCGCTGGCCGTGGCCAAGTGCTGCAGGGAGAGAGAAAAAGAAAAAGAAAAAGAAAAGCACTGTGTCACGGCTGCTGAAGCTATAAAAGAATCCGCTCACACACCTTACGATGACTCGGTCCTACTAATGAGGGACTAATCCTGAATTTAAAGTGGTGTCACATTTACAGTCCAAAGCAGTTTTCCACTTGGAAATGCCACATTAATACCTGATTAACTCTACAGCAATGTGAATACATTTGTTTTGTTCAACATTTCGGCCTTTATATCCTTGAAAGCTTGTGATGGTTTAGACCTTTAGATCACAAAAAAAAAAAACTTCTCCAAAGTGAATAAATTTGCAATCTGACAACCTTCAAATGTTCTGTTTTGTAACTTCCACCCACCCTCGTTGCCTCCGCCTGTGCATTATCGCCTACTTCACCCCGTTGTTCCCCATCCCGTGCCAAAAGTCTGGCAGCTGTGACAACACAAAGAGCAGAAACCTAAAGAGATATATTGTTAAACCTAAACCTGTCATGCATGCTGCCAGTCGGATTCTGCTTCCAACTAGATTAACACGTTGCCAGCGCTCTGACAAGTACAACTTACACACTTCTCAGTTATGTGCAAAGGAATCGGGGGATAATATAATGACCTCATGCAAACTGACTGGCATGTCCAGCGCTGTGCACGCACGCACATGTGCGCTCGAACACATGTCCACGCACACGCACAGCCCTCTCTGCTCTGTTTTCCTCCCCGTGCATGAAATCGGTGCCCAGACGTTGCGGCCACGCTTGCAGTTGTCCCTTTTCAATGCTTTTGCTATTGTTGAGTGGAGCGCCATTGTGCAGCCAAAAAGGATTAGAAAGCAAGGAATAAAGAGCAAGCTGCACACATTTTTAAACTTCTTTAAGATGCTGCCCACAGTGATACAATACGCCATTGCAAGTACACAATGTGAGTGTGAGCTCTTGTGGAGGGGGGGGAGCGATGTAATCCCTCAGGTCGCCGGCTACACATGCTAAGACATTCTTAAACACACACACATCCAACCTTGCGTTTTGTCGTGCAGATGCGTGTGATTAAATCTGTATTGTCAAGTGCGGGGTGGCACGTAGTTATCAATATTAATCATCAGCAGAGCATATGGTCCTCAATCACTGCTTGATTAATCAATATATTGACATTATCACACCTGCGCAAGATAAATCACCCATGAACATGAGCTTGTTGTGCAGTTCATTCAATATACATGAGAGAATCATTCAAGAAGTAGCATCCCCGTGGTACAGCTGAGGACGGCCTGAAGGTGATGCAGCATGTGGGAGGCGTGTGTGTGTGTGTATGTGTTCGTCACACACACACACAGACGCAGGCAAACACACACACACATGCAGCAGAGGAGACAGCATGTGGAAATGCATGCTCCGCTGTGATGACATCACCGTCTTGGCTAGGTAGCTGGGGCATTTTCCATAGGCTGTCCTCTGTTGCTGTGGAGCGGCCTCCGCCAATCCCCTCCCCTCCCTCCCTAATGTATACACCACCGGCTCAATGAATGATCTGTGACATCGCTTCCTTGGGCCGATCCAAAGACAACAGTATGTGACCGTTCAGAACCCCCTTGCGTCCCCCCACAAACCCCCTTTCAGCTTTGGAATCGCCCGGTGTGGGGTGTTTACGGCTGTTTGTCGCGTACCGTGTGAGCAGACAGACCTCATGAGGCTCTCATGTGACATGTGGCAGCCCATCATCTGATGGCGTTTATGCTAAGTAAGCGTTTCCATTTAGCTCCTGGCTCGTACCTGTAATAAAGGTGTTCCGCATGTCAATTTGTTTTGGGGACTTAAGCATGATACAGTAAACACTGGATGCAGCAGCCCGGAAAAGAATTGACCAGCTTTGTATACAGTCTGTGATTTAACACTGAGCAGAGCTCATAGGAAAAGTCAGGCAGAGAACTGCTGACAACACTGTCTATTAGTCTGGGCTCTCTGCAGTCCATGCACAATACATGAAGTGTGCGTGCTATAAATCCTCGGCTGTTTTGCTCGATACCCATACCTGCCACCCGCTGAAGATCTATACCTGTCTTGAAATGTCTCTCTACCCCCCTTGTCTCAATAGCCATGTCCCTTGGTAGACATTTAAAGAGGCGTGGGCAGCTAAAGCATTCTTTCTCTGGGGCTTTCGGAGAAGAAAGAGTTCAAGAGGTCAGAGATATGTGTTATTTTCCCACCGGTGCAACACTCAGGATGTGTCAGAGCCATGTGTCAGGGAATGACAGCGAAAAGAAAGACGGCAAGAGAGGTAGATCTGGCAGACAAAGGCCAGACTTCACAGCAAAAGCTTGAGATCAATGGATCGGCAGGCGATGCACCCGGCGCTCACAAACAGGCGCCGGCACACGCACACAAACCCGACCAACGCGCTGCGCTGCGGTTTGATGCTAAGATTGACCTATCTGGAGCCCGTCAGAGAGACTCGAGAAAGACACACAGACAAACACATTAAAAGCGAGACACACAAACGAAACGCTTCCACCTCGATACCTCGCCGAGTACATTCAGGGCGCACCTCGACGATCCCCCTCCCCGAGCTTGTCATGTTGACGAATGGATGTGGGTAACTGTCAATTAAAATGAAATCCCATCTGTGGAGTCCAACGAGGAGGACACACACACACACACACAAACACGAGCCGCCGCGGTTCTGGAGCCCGGTCTGAGCTCCAGCCCAGAGACAGGGGTTGATCCGCACGCCGGGCTTCATACGTGCAATACATCAAACAGACAACATTATCACTGAGTGCACCTCTGAACACTTCAACATGATTAATTGTAATTAATTAGTGAAATGCTATGTGTTGGCTAATTTATCATATTTACATTATTCAGAATCCATCAGAAACGTAGCCAGCAGCAGCAGGCCTCCTGTTTTTTGGGGTTTTTTTGTTTTTTTATTTTAATTTTGCGACAAACTGCGAAGTCAGCACGCGGTAATTTGTTCGTTTTCACTTCGTCCCCTGAGACGACTGCAGACAGTCGCTGGTAAACAATTTAGTTTCAGCCTTTGTGGAATTCCAACTAAATTACTGAATTACTCGGTGCAAAAAATTAATCCGTTGTCAATGTTTCTGCGGCTGCTAATTCATTTTAAAGCGCATTTGTCGGCCATATTGATCTCTGATTGACGTATCGCTGTAGAGGGCGTCGATTTCTGCTGAGTAATAAAATGAAGGGTTCACAGACAGGAGCACTGATGTGGGGAAAAAAATAAAATAAAATGAGATGAGCTGCTGTAATTAAGCTTTATAAATATTTGCTAAAGTAGGAGCGTTTCTGTTGTTGCAGGAAGTGGTTAGCTCCTCAAAGTGGAACTAAATGACAAGCGTACGGCGGTGATGACCTCGGCCGGGACTCCAGCCAGTCCTCTTTATGCAAAATCATCACTATATGATTGAGACCAAAAGTGGTGGTGAAAGTCAGCGTGCAAGCCTCATTACCCCAATTAATGGCAATTCTTATTGCATAAGCAAAACTCATCTGAGGATAGAAGTCAATACCTTTGTCATGCTTATGATAATGGCCTTAAATGCTCATCAGTAGCGATACGCACAGAGAGAACTTTGGAGCTTGACACTGAAGGACATCAATGCCGCAATATAGGTAATTAAAACGAGTGCTTCTCAGCCATTGCAATTAAACAGGGAAAAGTGTGTCAGGGCCTGTGTATGATTTGTGTCATTAATTTTCATTACCGAGTGTTTATTAACCTTTTTATCTTGCGTAGTCCTGATGCTAGCCAGCACCACCGTGTGTGTGTGTGTGTGTGTGTGTGTGTGTGTGTGTGTGTATCCTGGTATTTTTCACCTCCTACAGAACGTTCCCATCATGGGAAATTTCATGTGCAGTCCGGGGAACTGTAAATGTTCCTGTTTTTAATACACAGCGCATTCATCAGCGGCGGGAATCTGCGCGGCGTTAGCAGGCGGTCCAATGAAGGAAATGTTATGGCTCGTAATTAAATTTGAAATTAAGTGATATTTCATCTCTTCTCATTAATTAGAAAAGAGGTCTTCTGCGATATTTATTTCTGGCGGTAGGAGAGGACAACCGTAATCCTCTCAGTCTGCTGCTGTGGATCAGTTTCAGACGTGTTTCCGGTGGTACGCGGTCGCGTGTCGTCGGCATGTTTAAGTGAGGTTTCCTGAGATTTCTACGAGGCCACTGAAGTGTATTCTGGGTATTAACCAACATCAAGCTGATAATGTCAGAGGTGCGATCCTGATTTGATAGACTACAGCACAGAAAGGGATCTGTGGGATGGAATTCGTATTAACCAGGCTGTAATGACATCAGACCACTTCCTTTTGGTGCATGCGAGGGGTAAAGTGTTTCTCAGCGGCGATCGCTATCAAAGCTTAAAGCAGCAATCTCCGTTAAAAGATGCATGGAGGTATGGATAGTGGCTGGTGGGGGATTAAGAAGACCAGCTCTCATTCCGGCCCCATACGTTCTCAGTAATGTCAAGGGGGGATCTGGAGAATAAATACCTTTGCCCAGATACATGGATACCAATGCCACCCCAGTCACCTGGTCTTAACTTTGATCAGTAATTTTCTAGTAACGAGATTTCTCTGATTTCATTAAATAGTCATTTCGCACCTGGAAGCCCAAGGCTTTGCTGAGAGATCAATGATCTAATCACGTTACCGTTAAGCCAATTGGCTTGAAAGTCCTTTGTGATATCCCTTTACTGTTTTAATGACTTAGTTCAGATTAAACAGGTTTTAGGAGCCAGGGATTAAGGGACACATCCATTGAGGTGGAAAAAGCTTTTTCTGATGCATAATTTATTGCAAAGAAAGGGAAAGGATTAACGAGGGCCGCGTGGCCGCCACTCAGCGTCCACTGGTCAGTGATTAGAGGAGAGGCCTCGGGACAGGAGAGACATCGCCGGACTTAAAACAATTAATTTCCTCCGTATAAAACCAGCGATAACATTCATATCCATGCTGGAAGTGTCTCCGAGCTGCTGTTCGCCGCTTCATGACTCACCGCTTTCTCCTCAAAAGGCAGAAAGTGTTCAAAGCCGCGATGAGTCAACCTCTAATGATGATTTACTCACCGCGTACAGTGGCGGGTGATGATTGGCTGACTCACTGTGAGATCCACAACATCTAATTTGCTCAATTAGCGTTTTACTAGCCACATACTCACCTACCTGGCGGCTGCCTCAGGTGCAACCATTAAAATAAGAGCAGAGAACATTCCTGCGTTTAAAGAAATAAAAATGACTTAAACAATATAAAGCCGTCCACCGTTTGTTCAGGAGGTCTGTGTCGTGTTCCTCAGAGCGTTAGCGTGTCGGCCTGCTGGCAACACGTGTTTCCTCAAACTGCCTGATGCGCGGCTGGCGCTGAGGAAACATGTAAATAAACATAATGAAGCGCCGCAGAGTCACACATCTGCCAGTGAAAAGGAATAATTCTGCTGGCATGAGCCTCGCGCCCGTAGCTTTGTGAAGGTTCTAAAAAGTTAATTATGAATTGGAGACATGTGGTTGAACACTTTCCAAACATATTCTTCACCGCTTTCTCCTCCCTGATGTTTCTGGCTGTTTTTTTCTTCTTGAAGCCCTGTTTTTTTTTTTTTTTTTATTCCTCCGCCGCCGTAATCTTCCTCCGGCTCGTCAATTATGTGTCCATGGGCAGGACGAGCCATTTGCTCCTGCTTGAATACCATGAATAGCAATAACAACGCTTCAAAAACACATTACCAAACACAATTAGAGCAGACGGTGCTTCTGCAACATGCAAGGCCACAAACTCACAGCCACATAAACACATATTTACTTTAAATGAAGTTCATTCTCAGCCTACTGGGCTTCTTTTCTCTCTCTGTCATAAAATGTTTTTCCTCTTTAGACTTATTTTAATGTATGTAATTGGCTGCAGTGGAAGTAAAGAGGTTTATGAAATAATATACGGAAAACCAAAACATCCCTTCGGTGGGATGTTTAATAGAGCTTTTTTTTTTTTCATGCGCTTAATGTTTGCAGATGAATTGCCATTCTGTTGGCCTGAGGACGCCAAAGCTTCGTTCCTTTATTGGCTCACCTGGTGCCTGTAGAAGCCACCGGTAGGCTGTTCCTGTGTCGGTGACAAACGGCTGATTCACCGAGCACTGACTCATCCAATGAAGGCCTGAGAGCTTCATCTTCCTCCAGTGAAACACTCCAAACGCAGCCGCAGGAAGTGAAGCTCATGAGTCTGCATCATGAGAGAGAGAATGATGACATCATGGGAGTGAAAGTGAAACATCACCGTGAAAAGAGAGAATAAAAATGTGAATGTTTGGAGGTCTTTCTCCTGAAAACTCCACTGTTCTGTAAAACTAGACTGTGTTCTCAGTTATGTTAAATCCAAAACATGCTTTCATTTGTGACAGATCACCAATAAGTTTCATTATTTATATTCTATTCATTAATCAACGTGTTTTAACTATCACACTCTTTCAGGCAGCTGATCATATATTAGGTACAGGAGGATTCGTTCCCCTGGTCATCCAGAAAATGGAGGAAAGCCTGAAAACATGTGAAAGGAAGCATTTATTGTCCCAAACCTAATTAAACAGTCAAGAAACCTTTTTTGTCATTATGCAATTAGTTTTCACCAGTCACATAATGACATTTTGTTGGTAATACCATACCTAAACATTGAAAGACATGGACAGTAAAACATAGAGTCCATAAAAAAATAAATAAATTAAAAAGTAAAAATTATTTGGAAAGAAATTGTAAAAATACATTTAAAAAAAAATAGTAAAGATACCTTAAAAACAATTTTAAATACTTTTTAAAAAACAGTAAAAATACAATTAAAAAAATAATAAAAATACATTTTTAAAAATAGTGAAAATACATTAAAAAAAATAGTAAAAATACATTAAGAAATATTTAAAATACCTTTAAAAAATTGTAAAAAAAAAAAAAAAACCTTTAAAAAATAGCAACAATGCTTTTCGAAAATAGTAAAAATACTTTTTAAAAAAATAGTGAAAATACTTTTTTTAAAAAAAGTAAAAATAGATAAAATACATTTACATTACATTTTCACAGTAAATGCAATTAAGAGTAAACAGCGAGTGAAGTTATTATTATTAATATTATTTTTACCTTGTTAACGTGTCCATATGTTGGGTGGATTTTTGTTATTGTTGTTGTTGTTGTTGTTTTTTGCTAAAAGGCATTTCATTAACAAAATAATCAGTCAACACAATAGCTGTGAAGTTCAATCTTGATGAAAGTCTCAGAAGACTTGCAGGGTTTCCTGGGTTCAGTATTACAATCCTGAGGAACCAATCCTGTCAGTTTGTGCTGCAATGCTTTTTGAATTCTTCTGGCTGAAATACTATATACTTATATATAACTTACAGTGTTTGAGAGCTGAAGGTGAGCTGGTGTGCTCGGCTGCAGGGAGCAGCGAGGGGGGCATGAAGAAAGAGAAAGGAGCTTCATAGACATGTAAACCAGTTTAAGGTAGAAAGGGGTTGTTTTCATGGACAATAAATCTAAACATGTAACTCAGGTACGTAGATATTTAGTTTTAGGGGTTGAACCAACAAAGATTATCTCTAAGAACACTGGTTCTATAGGGGACGTACCTTTCAATAATGGACTTTGTGGCCTAATTTGTACAGGATTTCTTTTGACTGGGTTTTATTTCTGACACTGAGACTCAGCTTTACATGTCAGGTATGAAAATAATGTGACTCATACTGTATACGAGTAGAGAGGAAACACAGAGACATCTCTCAGGCTGAAATTTTCCACCAAATAGGTGTTTTTCTTGTTTATTAAAGGTGAGAATCAAAGCTTTCTGGTCTTTAAACAAAGCTCACTTTATATTACAATGAAAAAAATCAGCTGTTTACCTTTTACTTGACTATTACTGAAAAAAAACTAAATGATTGTCAATGAAAACAATGACATCGGCACCATATGTGTGTGAAAACAGTGAGCAGTGTTTTTCCAGATAATTCTGCATTTAGGAGAAGTCCAACACCTGCACAGTAATCGTAAATAAAAGATGGGGACAGCTGTAGCCTGTAATTAGGACTTAAAAATTAAAAATGCACATCGACAATGAGACTGAGATTCCACTCAGAGAAAACGTGTTAAACGTCCACTAAAAAATATCAGAACTGAACCCAAAGCAGAAGCAGAGGAACGACTGAAATGTGGCTGAATGAATGCACATATGGCAGAAAAATAAAAAAAACTTGTATCCTGTGAACACCAGGTCTGTTCTTAGCAGAAACATAATGAGCTAAGACCCGGCTTAATCCACCTCAGGGACCGTAGCTCAGGATGTACCGTTAATGGAGGTGTTTTTGCCAGAGAGCACACCTGCTAATTCTGTGTTATCATATAGTGCCGGTGATTGTCAAACTGCATTATTACAGCTGTCTGAGGAGCGACGTACGATGGATGTGCGCCGCCGCCGCCGCCGCTGCTGCTCGCCACCTTCTGTCTGAGCGCGCCGGCGTTTCAGTTTATCATGATTAATTATCGTTTCCAAACGTCCAAATGTCGGTGTTGACTCTGAGATACAAATATGAGCGTGTCTTTGTAGTGCAGCAGATTCTGACTCACGCGGTGAAGTTATTAATCCGTTCTCCCCAACTCATCTCATTGTCCCCTGCATAATGACAGTCTGTGTTAATTGTGACTGTTTATAAAATGGAGCTCGACGTTGGAGCCAAGCTGCGCTAATCTCATCATCCTCGTTTTCTTTCTCTGCACCACTAGGTTTGAAAATCAACTATTGATGTTCCTTATTACATTAGGTGAGCGGCTTGATGGCAACACACAGCTGCAGGCCGTTTGTATGGATATCCTATTGATCTGATTTACATATATAGAGAGTTTGTTGTTTGTTGCTGAGCAGACACTCTGTGTCTGGAAGTGAACTATTGAAAATGTGACATTCTCTGTCACTTTGGAGAGTTTTTTCTTTTTTAGTGCAACCAGTCACAGAAGGTTCACTGCAGATGCCAATGGGCTGTAAGAAATGGTGGCTTTGTGCTGAGACGTGTCGACTTCTGACTGATTTTGTGACCAAGATGTGCTATAGAGGAAACGTATTTACTGGGAGGCATCTGTTTTACCCATCGGCCCTGTTCCCTCCTGGCTTTAACATGCATCCTGGGTGGTATGATCACTCGTGGACGATTGGGCCTCCAAACACGAGTGGCTGCTCGTGATGTGATTTCACGTTTCCAGCTTTACAGTATATGAAAATAAACACTCACATTTCTTCTGTTTCCAAACACCAAACGCTTTTAACTGACAGAAGGCAGCAATAAGAATGGAATTAAAAGAAGACGGAGAAGGTTTGGATGCAGACTGGGTGGATTTCAGACATAACCTGTGATGATAATATATCCCCCATAAGCTTCTGTTGTTCCTGTTGAGCTTTAACACGATGCTGTTGGCCTGCAGATGAATGTGAAGCTCGTACTTCCGCCTACAGACAGAACGGATGTGACCATATGTGTCCTATAATACATCTGGTAGTGGTCTGAGTGGATTTCAGTGCTTCCTGGATGTGTCCTGAGTGCGTTTACACGTGGACTTAGAGCAGTTCACTTGTGATCAGGTCAGGTGTGAACATTTAGGTGACTTTTAGTGGAGAATACAGCAGCTACAGTTAATATGATGATGATGGAGACGAGCTGTGTTTGAATGTTTGACTATAAGAAAGTGAAGTGAAGGCAAGGTGGTGGCAGGAGGCAGAAATATCTGAGCAAAAGGGGAACGGAAAACTCTAAAGCACCAAACTGTCATTGGAGCTAATTGACAGAATGAATGAGAGCTCTACACACATTCACTACAAATGACCAAAGCCTTCCTCACTAACATCACATAGTTCTAGATTAAACCAACACAATGAGTTCAGACGTTATTTAATCGCTTTTAATTCACAAAACTAGAGGCTGCAGGTGTCTCGGTGGTTAGCATCGTAGCCTCGCAGCTAGAAGGTTCACGTCCCGGTGAGGACACCCGGGATCTTCCTGCGTGGAGTCTCCATGTTCTCCCCGTGCAGCGTGGGTTCTCTCCGGGTTCTCCGGCTTCCTCCCACAGTCCAGAAACATGCTGAGGTTAATTGGTGATTGTAAATTGTCTGTAGGTGTGAATGTGAGTGTGCTTGGTTGTCTGTCTCTAAGTGTAGCCCTGTGATAGACTGGTTACCTGTCCAGGTGAACCTGCCTTCACCCTGAGTCAGCTGGGATAGACTCCGCCCCCCATGACCCTGGTGAGGATGAAGGTGTAGAGATGATGGATGGATGGACATCACAAAACTACAGGTTTCCACTCTCAGCAGCTTGTGTCACAAACTTCTACATTTTAATCTCTAAACTTCTAAAGACACCCAAACAACTTCTAACTCTAATGCGACTCCAATTTGTTCATACAGCTCCTAACATGTAAACATGAAGCTTGTGCAGCTTTAATATTCTGGTGTTTGTCAGTGACTTGATCATCACAGGACGGCCTTTGTAGCAGAAAGCAATACTCGGGCTGTGAAATCCTGCACAGTGGACTGTATAGACACATGTACATGCATTATTTAAAGTCACATTAGTTTGCTGTTGTGATCTGGTGCCGGCTGAAAACGATGCTGCCCTAATTTCGTGGCTTTCCGGGGCGAGCGAAGGAATCCTGCCTCATTTGTCTCTAATTTGTTCCCAGTGCACATATGAGAGGGGTTATAAATACATTAGTCCTCTCCATAGCGCAGCACGCTGGGGGGCCGCCGGGCAATCAGGCAGCTTGCTGTTAGCATAGCGCCGCTTTCTAGCCCGTCCAACGGTGGCGGCGTGGAGACGGGACGGCGTGTACCATCTACCTCATGCAGGTTGAACAGTCCCAGAGGTGGGCCGCCCGCGCTACGCATTAAAGCCGCGAGCGTCGGACAGATCGGATGTGAACCGGGTGCAAAAGAAAAAAAAAAACTGGGGGGAACTGTAGGCCATGCAGATACAAAACTACTCATATCTTTCATCCCCTGATGTAATCCACCGGTGGTTTGAGTCAGTGGTGCGGAAACATCAATTAAAACATGACGATTATCACTAAATTTGTCATTAGCCCCGAGGAGGAAGAAACCACAGCCAGAATTTCTGTCTTTCCTCTCGTAGACAGACGCACACACACACACACACACACACACACACACACACACACACACACACACACTCACACACACACAGACGATCGCCTGCGGGACTTTACAGAGCAAGAAATAGGTCTGAACTTGTTCTCCACTTGGGAGAAAATCAAATCCGGGTGCATTTTCATCAGCTGTCAGTGTCAGACAGATATTTCTGCCGGGCAGGAAATTAGGCTATTAAATTACAGCTTTTCACAAGGCCCTCGTCATTTTGTCCTGCTATCCTACAGATGTTCTATCAAAGTAAGTCATTGTAACCATCTATCTCTCCCTCGGCTAAATACCGTCTTTGAGCAGACCCCTCTGTTTCCTCCTCCTCTCTTCCTCTCTTTCTTTCTGTCCGTCACCCCCTTTCTCCTTCTCCCCTGTTTTTCCGCTGATATTTTGGATTAATTTGCGCCCGCTTTCGGTTCAAGCGCAAAATCAATTCCGGGGAGGTCAGCAGGGGTCAGTGGTCAGGCCGGAGCCGGAGCAAAGTGGATTACTGATTATCATGCAGGCGACTTGGCTTCCATATCGGGACATCCGTGACCTAGATATCACATCTGTATTATGCACCGTCTGAGAACCAATCACAAGGTTTGAAATGCGGGAAAAAAAAGAAGTCGGGGAGCTACTGTAGCATGGAAAACCAAAACACATTCATTCACATGATTCAAACCTTATTTTCAGCCCAAGAAATGGGTGTTGGAGTAATGTTTTTCATTCCACTAAGAAGGAGGAGGAGGCGGCAGAGGTATGAATTTTCAATAGCGGTTTGGTAAGAGGCATGCTGATGGCTTTTTTCGCCTCCATTCCGAGACAATGTTCAAAACAAAATGTGAGTCTATAAAGTCACCGTGAACAAATATTATGGAGAGAGAGGGTGTGAGACTGTCGCTGTAACTCTCAAACTAAAGTGTCGCCACACATTGGCAGCAGCCTGCCAGAGGCTTCGACACCAGAGACAAAGCCAATTAATATTTAATTCCATATAGTAGTTTTAAAGACGTGTCACATGCCATCAGGAGGAGTCGGAGTGAAGCTGACTGACTGGAAGCAGATGTCACTGTTAGCAATGTGTGGTTTGTGAAATCACTGCAGTGTTTTTTGGGGCCTTTTGCCTTTATTTAGAGCAGAAGTGATGGACAGGAAGACCTGCAGCAAAGGGTTGGAAGTTGAACCCATGACTGCTGCGTTGGGGAGCTATAGCCCTGTTTATGTGTCGCCTGCTCAACTAGGTGAGCTATAGGGGCGACAGTACAGTATTTGTTTTAAAAGAATATTCATTTAGCATTGCAGTCTTTGGCTAACAACTTGTTTATTTGTTAGTAGCTAACCAATATACTGGTTAACCTGTTCCATTTGCAGGTATTAGCCCATTGCATATATGTGGGTATCTGCGTCTGATACAAGACGATAGAAAAACTTTCTTGACAGATCATCCATCCATCATCTCTAAACCTTAATCCTCACCAGGGTCATGGGGGGCTGGAGCCTATCCCAGCTGACTCAGGGTGAAGGCAGGTTCACCTGGACAGGTAACCAGTCTATCACAGGGCTCCTATTACGT